>NW_004797290.1:2503616-2505152 GCF_000002075.1 Aplysia californica | reverse complement strand
TATATATATATATATATATATCATCGCTCTGCATGGGGGCAGATTTTAAAAGAGAGTAACTAAGTGTCTTGGGGACCAGCAAATATGGCGTCCTAGGTTGGAAACTCAATGTGTTGGGCACAAGAAAGATCTTGTCAGATTTTTAGTGTTTGAGCGCTTAATCTGCTGATTGCACTATATGCTTCTCAGGAATTGTGAGTTTGAGTACAGAGAAGCAAGTCAGGGAAGAAGCAAGGCAGGTCGACAGAAACCTTACAGCGACGCCCTCCAACCACCCACGTTCCCAGAAAGCCGCTATGTAGTTAGTTGTAAAGTGCATAGAGAGCATGCTGTAGAGCTTGAATATGCGCTGGGTAAATGCAATTAATTATTGCTTATTGCTAAGTATTTGTTTGATTGTTTAAGTACTGAATAATTGCGACTCAATAAAGTTCGTTTAGGTATTGAGAAAAGTGAGAAAGACAGTCAGAAACAACTATGGAGGAAAAGAAAAGAAGTAGGACCAACCAGTAGCGCCCTCCAACCAATCCCCGCGCAAAAGGTTTTAAAACAACCCAAGCAGGCAGAGTCCTCGTTAATTAACCATCCCCTGTGCTGGAACCTTTCTTCTCAGTCAGGTGTGTCTTAATCAAGCGCCCAGCATTTAAACTGAGCTGCGTTGTGTTTAACTAGTAGTAAGTAACACCTAATAGTTGCACTTAATTACACCTTATGAACAAAAATTCTCTAAGTTTTCTTCTCCTATTTGGGAGCAAAATAAAGATGCTAATATCTAGGCTAGTCAAAAGAGAATACAATACACCTGCCAAAACTAACTGAAGGACCCATTATTCCGTGTAAAGAACGGGATGCTTCGAAGCAACACTTGCTAGCATAGAGGCTAGATCCATATTTTACATTTCAGTTTACTTTACCTGTAGATCTACGCTTCTCCAAAAAAAAAGAGTTAATTAAAAGTAAAGATCTTAAATGCAGCTATAGATCTAGGTTTTTGTTTGTTTTTTAAAAACTAAAAGCAATTAAAGACACATGGACGAAGCTAAACAAAACAAGAATTGTAACTTACTTTGGAAGCTGACAAATCTGAGGATAACGTCCCTACCTAATGTAATTGTCCGAGGCACTTCTCTCGAATGTGAATCAATACATGTGGATCAGCGAGTCCGAAAGGCCACCAACAGTTTACAAAGGGTAAACTACACACAGGTGTTCTCGTACAGCTGGTAAAAATAAAACAGAAGAACTCCCTTTTCTCTCGTGTTGGTTGGTATGTGGCGCGGCGGCGTGCCTCCAAACTCTAGGCTAAGTTGTTGTTATTGTGAGCCAACGGCGGGCGAGACCCAACACAACAATACGAGTACGAGGCGGCGGCCACAGTCAGCTACATCCACAAGCCTACACCGCAACGAAGGATCCGAGCAACTGTCTCACTGAGTGTAAGCTTCCCTCTTCCCTTCTTCCCACTTCTGCAGCGGCAGGCAAGCAAGCAGACAGACAGGCAGGCAGGCAGGCAGGCGTGCCTGTTTCACTGTCGCC
>NW_004797290.1:2501673-2502597 GCF_000002075.1 Aplysia californica | reverse complement strand
CAACAACAACAACAACAACAACAACAACAACAACAACAACAACAACAACAACAGTAGCAACAACAACAGGACAACGGCATTATTTTATTCATACACAAGCTCTCACAGACAGCATTAATTGTCACTATCACGATTTAGTTGCGCCAAAGAAGCACACCTCTTAGCATGTAACAATTACAATAATGCAGGGGTTGAGGTTGGAGAGCTCTAGATGCCAAAGAATGCGGCGCATGCGGATAATATTATGTTACAGAGACAGGGTTGTGGGCGGCGGCGTGTAACTCTGTAAGGTATATTCACGGTGCTCAAGACACATTCAGACCTTTTGGAGAAGCCGTTGGTGTTAGGGCACGAACGCTGATGGGGGGACAGGGGCAATTGCTTGGATTGGGGAGAGAAAAAAACAACACCTGGACATGATAAAGGCGTTTTTGTTTTAAGGGAAAAAAACTGGACGGATTTATCGACTGAAATAACAGAATGATAGTGAAAAACTCATTCGAATCAATGACGTCTTTATTATTTTATTTATCTATTTTTTGGTTTCAGCAAGACTTTAACGGCTTTCGCAACACAACTAGGTCATAGAAGGGTCGAAGATTAGAGGTGTTACAAGACAGTAACAAATTAATACAAAAGAAAGAGAGATAAAGACGACAGATGTTTGATTGGAAGAAGGTTTTTTTATCCCACACCAGAGCACACGCCAACCAACCAGAGTGACCTCTTCCTGTTACCTCAAAAGAGAGAAAGAATGAGCAAAAAGGAAAGCGATAATACGGGACACTTGACACTTGTAGGTGATATTCTCGATTGTACACGTGGCCATTTAACTATAGGCAACAAAGTCGACAGTCACAGACTACACAAGATTATTCTGGAGCACGCACCATTCGTCCTCATTTCTTCCAGGTTAAATCTAAG
>NW_004797290.1:2498422-2499771 GCF_000002075.1 Aplysia californica | reverse complement strand
AAGAAGAAGAAGAAGAAGAAGAAGAAGAAGAAGAAGAAGAAGAAGAAGAAGAAGAAGAAGAAGAAGAAGAAGAAGAAGAAGAAATCTAGGGCGGGTAACTGGCTCTGGTCTCTATGTAGGTAAGACAACCTCCCTGGGTACACCAGGCATGCCAGCTGGAGAACGTAGGGGATGCACGGTCGGTGAAACCATATTTTACAGCTTACGTCGTGTTGAGCGAGAGATCCTTAGAGCAGTTCAGGATAGAAGTTTACGTAGTGATAAAGAGAAAGTGGAGAAAGAGAGAGAGAGAGAGAGAGAGAGAGAGAGAGAGAGAGAGAGACAGACAGAGAGACAGACAGACAGACAGACAGGCAGACAGACAGACAGACATTGATGGACGTGTAAGGAAGGTACAGACAGACATACATAGAAACCGACAGACAGATGGACATGTAAGATGCCGACAGACAGAAATTGATGGACGTTTAAGATGTAGACAGACAGACAGACAGACAGACAGACAGACAGGCAGACAGACAGACAGACAGACAGACAGACAGACAGACAGACAGACAGACAGATAGACACTGACGGACGTATAATGTGTAAATCAGTTTCAGTACCGCAGACTGCACCACCTCCTAGCCCTGGCTGTAACAGCAAGATAACCAACCCACTGGGTCTCCCATACACCTCGGGTCACAGACTAGCGCTGATACAGTGATACTGTACACACATAACCCAGATCCTATCCAGCCAGACCTGGGACTAGCTGGTCTTTACTGATAAATGAGAGGCCCCCATCCCAGCCCCCTTCTCCCTCAGGCTTCAGTATTATTGTACAGTATGTACTATGTACAAGTTTGTTTTAAGTAAGTGTTTTACTGCACTTGCAACACAATAAGGTCATATAAGTGTCGAAGATTAGAGATGTTACAAGAGAATAACAAAGACAAAAAAGAAAGAGGGAACATAAAGACAATAGATGTTTGATAGGAAAGAAGACACAAACCACACCATAGCACCCGCCAACCACCCACCTATGTACAAGTAGGTCACTCTATGTCACAAATGCTTGAATAATAATACGTCATCATATTTATCAAATCTGTAGAAACTGTACGTTTCAGCTCGCAGTTTTTAAGGTCATCGGCTGACAAAAAGGAAGTTCGTCTCTTACCATCTATGAAAGAATGGGTGAAATAGCATTTTGAATATCAAGGTCCCAAGATTTGGAATGCTTTGTCCAGTGTTTTAATCCTGTAATATGTTATTGTTGTATAGTAATGCTCTCAGGGCCTGTGTACTTCAATCAGGGTTGAGCGCTATATAAATCCCATACATCATTATTATTATTATTATTATTA
>NW_004797290.1:2493358-2495948 GCF_000002075.1 Aplysia californica | reverse complement strand
CTCTGTGTGTGTGTGTGTGTGTGTGTGTGTGTGTGTGTGTGTGTGTGTGTGTGTTTTGGTGATAGCCTGGCTAAAAGTATTGGAAGGATTAAGTGAGAGGAAAAGTGGTCATGACGAGATGGAAACAGAGCAGACTTTTTCCGAATACCCAGTGCACAATACAGAAACTTTCGTCAAATGCCTACTTGATAGAGCTTTAAAAAACACAACACTTTAGTAAGAAATTTACGGCACTCACAAACAATTAAGTCATACAAGCGCCAAAGATTAGTTGTGTTACAAGGCAGTAATGTACAAAGAAAAGAAGGAGGAGAGATAAAGACGATAGATGTTTGAAAGGGAAAAAGGAGCAAACTACACCAGAGCACCCATTAACGACACACTGATACACTTTGAAACTTTTGAAAGCGGTCAGGGTTTTCTTAATGGATAGGTGCAGTTTGATCAATCTGCTAAAACATTTTTTAAATTATATATTTTATGGTTTTCTAGTGCACAAGCGGGTAAATGTATATTTGATGAAAATCGTGGCCAACGGCCAATAAGAAGAACAGTGTGTGTCACCAAAGAGTTTACATAATATAACGCCTCCAACAACAACAGCAGCATAAATGTTGACGACAGCAACAACACAAACAGAAATAAAAACAACAACAACAAAACGTAAGACAATAACAACAATTTCAACAACAACAACAGTAACAACAGCAACAACAACGGGTAAGACAATAACAACAACAACAACAACAACAACAACAACAATAACAACAACAACAATAACAACAACAACAATAACAACATCAACAACAACAACCATAAAAGTAGCAGCAACGTCTTAACCAACAACAGCAGCAGCAACAGCAACAACAGCAGAAAGAGCCATTACACATGAACCAAGGCCCGTTGGTGATTTATTTTTCGTTCGATCACTCTGCATTCCAGACTGATATAGCGATAAACACAGGAAGGACGGAGAGCAGAGCCCCCGAGTCCTCAGAAAGCTTCAAGGGGGATAACTAATCTATCTTCCGTTGCTGGGTCCCGCTCTCCGATGACGAAGCAAGGAGATCGTCCCTGTCCAGGCATCTGACAATGACGTGTCAAGCCACTGAGATAAGACCGTTGTGCGTGGACATTTCTGTTGCTGTCTGATCTCAGTCATATGAATGGGTATTGACTCGTGTGCAATATCGTTATAAGAGGAATCGTCCTTTTAAATGGATCAAGGAGAAGAATCAGTTGTGGTTTTTTTAAGGCCCTGCTGCGCGACTAAGAAGAAATATGTCGTTACAGGAGGAGACGTCCTTTTAAATGAATCAAGGAGTAGGATGGGTTATGTTTTTGAAAAGGCCATGATGCGCCAATAAAAAGTAAGACGGGCGAGAAACAACTATGGAAAGTGTATTCGTAATTGACAAGTAAGTGTGCAAACAAACTCCTGGGTGAACATGGGGAACATTTTGAACATCTATTCGGCGTTAATTTCTACCATCGATGATAGATTAGCCGAAGTTGGGTTCTTAATTTGATATGGGTTTAAAATATTTTATTTCTAAAACCTTGAACAATTCGATTTCGATTCATAGCGTGACGGAAAGATGTATATTATCGGAATTACAGAACGGAGCTTCAAAGCCTCTTTGATTGATGTTTGGATGTATATGAGTCACAGCTTGGAGGATATACTTTTTTTGTATACATGTTTCACTGCTTTTGAACTCTAATTAATTGTAATCGGCAGTGCGTTTTTTAACGCCTCTATCCACACCGGTTTAGATTGTTTAAAAGAAAGAATGCTTCAATCCTGCCTATCACAGCCAACCCAGGCTGAGACTGGATACAGCATCCCGGCAGGTACAGGGCAATATAGTTGAACCTGCTCTAACAACCACCTGTATATGACAAATAATCATTTGTATCAACATCCGCCTCCCATTTCTTCTCTTGCGTATTTTTTTTACATATTATAATGACACGGTGTAAGACAGCTAGCCACCTGTCTAATACGACCGCTTTTCTTCTCGACAATGGGTGGCCGTCTCGGACAGTTTCGATCGGACTTGATAAATAACGGCAGTAATACTCAAACATCAAACTCAGGTTGTTTAATGAAGTGCAACAACGAGGAACATCTCAGTCACACAACAGACGTCGGATAGCTTTAGCTCTAAAAATGGTGAAATGGTATAGGTAAAATGCCCCTATCAACACTAGTACGTTATTTAAGAGGCGGGACATCCGAGTTTAATGTCCATCTCCGAAAAGACTGAGCCAAAATAGGAAACTCGTATGTGGTGCTTTTTTCCCAAGGACACAACGTCGGACCGAGCTGAGGCTAGAATCCCTGAGCCCACAATCTCACGATTACGAGTCCGATTGCCTAAACAATAGGCTACCGACGTCACGCTTTAGCTCTGGTCAAGAAAAGAACGTAAATTAAAGAGATGATTTAACATTTGGCGATTTTATTATGTCTTTATCCATAATATGAGAAGCAGAGCTTTCCGTATTGTTTTTCATGCGTAGCTCCAGTGGCGGTGCGATATTGGTGCAATTGGTGCAAGCGCTCCACCTAACCCTGGCTTTCATT
>NW_004797290.1:2491740-2493135 GCF_000002075.1 Aplysia californica | reverse complement strand
GAGCAATCAAAATCTTTGCACCAAAGTTATTTTTGTCACTGTAGAGAAATCTAGGTATCATTCTTCCCGCACAAGAAGAAAGGTGCAAGCAACAGCTTTTCGCAGCACCAATTTGGTGCAAGCTAAAAATTTGATCCAAGTTTTCGCAAGCCTATCTACTACTTAACTCTAGTAGAGTCTACGGTAACTCAATGAAGAATGGCATCGAAACTGTTGTCTCCTTCTATTGTGTAGCAAGTCCTGTTAAGGTAAAAATCTTCCAATTTTTGTTAAGGTAAAAATCTTCAAATTTTGATTGAGTCTGGTTGTTGGTGCTGCACGAATTAATTAGAAATCTTTAAATCTTTTCAGATTGTGAGTATAGTGAGATGTTACCATTGTTTCACTTTATTGCAGCTTTTATGCAGTTTCATCTAGAAACAGTTGTAAATATCGATATATGTAGATTACGGGATATCCGGCAGATTATAATTGACTTTCTCTAGAAACATTAATAGTAGCTACTAAGTCTATTTCCCATTTGTTCACTTTCCAATTATGCACCACCCCCTCTTCAACCCACGCGACGCCACTGCGTAGCTCTATCATATTTTCGACATTTTGTGTTGAAAAGACATGCTAAATACACATATTTACGCCATAACAAATAGCTGAATATTGAATGTTTTTGTAGCAACAAATAGTTAAATATTGAATGTCCTCGTCCAAGCAAATAGCTGAATATTAAATGCGTTCGTCAAACAAATATTAGAATTTACACTTTAAATCAAATTGTTTACATAATAGGTGGTTGAACATGAACAGCAAGCACAATCATATCACTATTTCAAGATGCACATATCTGAACTTTCTTTTTTTTAAATGTAAGTGCTTTACGTCCCCATTGACACAATTTAGATCATGTATGAGGTAGGCTTCCGACTCTACCTGCCAATGCCAATTGGGGACGAGAGGGATACAACATCCCAGACCCCAGATAGAAGAAAGACCGATGAAACTTGATAATTTTTCTCCCACTCAGGAAATGAACTCGGATTTCCTACGTGTGACAGCGAAGAGCCTAACCCGGTTCACCACAGACGCCGGTTATATAACCAGACTTCAGCAGAAGGAAACTTTCCTTCCGTGCAAGGCACGTAGATGGTCAGGCAACTACAGGTCAATTTATAGGTCAGGGTTGAGACCCTGTGATTTACAGCCCCTACAGGAGGTTTTTACCTTGGTGTCCCTCGGTGCACGTTTTTTTTCACTAAGTGGTTGTATAGCTGTGAAAGCATGGCTACTTGGGGCCTCAAGCTGTTTGGAAAAACAGTAGTAAGGGGGAAAGAGATCGGGGGATTTGGGGGTGAGGCTTTGCTTTGTTTTGTATTTGTTTGTTTGTTTGTTTTGTTTTGT
>NW_004797290.1:2486699-2489527 GCF_000002075.1 Aplysia californica | reverse complement strand
GAGAGAGAGAGAGAGAGAGAGAGAGAGAGAGAGAGAGAGAGAGAGAGAGAGAGAGAGAGAGATATGTTTGAGAGATATGTTTGAGAGTAAAGCTTCTTACTATGAGTTTGCTCAGTTTGCGTGCACAAGTTAGATTTCGTGTTCCCTTTCTCTTTTTTGAAGCGCAAGGCTCAACTACAACCCTTACACTATATATTATGTTGCTTCCTAGACATGGTTCGTTTCTCCACCCAAAGTCTGTGAAATAAAATGTTCCAATATTTCAACAAATGACATGAAAAAGGAACAGTAAAAGGAAAGACGACTTCGTAACTCTAATGATCTGTTCTCTTGCACTCGATGTAGGTCGCTCCCTTGAAACTCAAATAATTGAAGGGGTTAGAATTAGAAGTGGGTTAACTACCATTGTTTTAAAGAATGTTTGATAGTAAATATTTTAAGACACCCCCAATCGACAAACTTTAGAACTCTTAGATGATGAACTGCTTTGAATCTACTTGTCAGTGCCCAACAATCCAATAATATAATTCATCATACAGTTTCCAAGCAGAAAGACGGGGATACTCGAGAGAAAAGAAATGACTTTACCCACACTGGACTCAAACTCAGTCTTTTGAGAGCGACATCGGAGGCCCTACTAACCATCATACTTGAACCACAGATGCCGGTCTTTTTACTATCACACTATAGCAAACGCTCTGAAAAGAAAAGTCATTAAAATGCTCGCGTCCCGTAGACGGGGAAAGCAAAACGCGGTGGGGACGTTGAAAAACTATCGCGTCTTGGCGTGAGAGCGGCTCAAATAATCGAAATAGCTGAGGGCTTGAGCTCCGGATGTTTATGGGCCCATGAGAAGCTAAAGATAGCACGTTCATACGAGACGGTGAGGTAATCCTGAGGATTTGATGCGTTACCGAACCCACGGACAGCAAACACAAACAATCGACGAGCGATCGAAGCGGGGGGAAATCCTGTCTACGAGAGTGAACAAAATCACTGCTCATTGAAATGACACTCGCTCACCTTTGCCCGTCTCTCGTCGTATGACTTTCATTGACACCTCATTTGGAGTTTGATTTTGAAATGGGTTTCCTTCTCTAATTTTATTCTCAAAACAGACTGGAGCCGTTTATGTTATTTACACTCATGTTCACATTGCGAGCTTCAGTTAAAATCATGAACCCCAGGGTGCACAAGAACACAATTTTCACATTTTATTTTACGATATTTCTGCTCTCCTAACTCAGCTACAAAAAGACTTTTTTCCCGTTAAAGGGCATCTCAATAACTTTTATGCTTTTCCTATGAACGTATCCCTTTGATTTTGTTTTAGTACAGAGCTTTAAAGCGCGTTATTAGAGGTGTTACAAGAGAGTGGCAAACACAAACAAGGAGGAGCAAAGATAAAGGAGGAGAGATAGATGTTTCATAGTAGAAAAGGAGCAGATCATTTCAAAGCACCCACCAACCACCCATTAACGTATCCCTAGTTTGAGAGATTGTTTTGTTGTTCTATAGAACTGACCATATAAGAAGTGAAGGAAGACAGCTCCTCGCACTTGTAATACGAACTTATTGTGTTGCAAGTGCTGTAAAACTCTTACCAAAACTTTTTTTTTAAACAAACAAAAAGACAATTCATGTTTCCATTACATTCTTCTTTACGCCCCCATTGATACAGGTTAAATAATTTTGGAGGCAGGCATCCCAGCAGAAATACCGATATACTCGAACAAAATTTCTCCCCGCTGAGGATAGATGCCGGTCAGATCAAGCATTTTCTCCAATCTCAAACAAAAAAGAAAGAAATAGGATACCTGAATGCGTTTCCATTCTAATCTGTTTGTTTCAGCGCATCTACACTATAATATAAGGGTCATTTATTTAGTACTGGGAAGAAGTAAGTCGGACAGACAAAAACAACAGGGTGAAAGAAAAGAAGAAAGATCCATCATAGATATCCTTCAACTGCCCACATTCTTACCTGGCACTCTGAAGAAGATGACTCAATACCTATTAAGTCAGTGTGTCAGTGCATTATACTCCATAATCACACTCCCCTAACCACAACCCCTTCCCACAAAATAAATGCACACACACACACACACACACACACACACACACACACACACACACACACACGACGAACACACCAAAATATCTATGTTTACCCTATCTTGCTTCCTACAACGATGTATCTCCCCCCCTTCCCTAAATAAACAAACAAACAAACAAACAAATAAACAAACGAACAAAAGTTCACGATGCATAAGAAAGAGGCAATCAAACACCATAAAATAACTTGATGAAGTTTTCAACAGCCAGACGATGCTCCCATATTCACCTTGCACTCCCCAAAGATCTTTAAATAGCATGCTGCGGACAGCCATGCAACTAAGCCTGTCAAACACAGAGGTCGGTTTCATTCTATAGCGGGATATTATTATGCTATGGTATGCGTTTAATGCCCTTTTCAACATGATTTAATGTCCATCGTTGACAGGTCCGACCGAGTGCGTTCGCTTTAACTCAAATTCAAAAACACCCTTTTGATGATTCGAACTATATAAGGGCTATTCGCACCATAGTCCAAAAGTTTTGTTTAGCTATTTAAGTAAAGAAAGAAGGAAGGAATGAAGAAATGAAGGAAGAGGGAAAGGAACGAAGGAAGGAAATGTATGGGTCTAATGCCTCTTTCAATATGTCTACTGTTACGTTATTACGAAGAGCGACGGAAAATGTTCTTCTCTAAAATGTTCTCCTTTCACATCTTTTCCTGCTCTCCAACCATGTTCAGTCGTCGGCTTTTGTGTCCACTTCCTGCCCCC
>NW_004797290.1:2484848-2486077 GCF_000002075.1 Aplysia californica | reverse complement strand
GGCCCGTGTGCAAGTTGCGCACGTTAAAGATCCCTTGGTGGTCTAAAATCGATAAGAGTAGGCTTCGGCCGCCACCCGGGCAAAATTCAAAAATTCCTACCAACGAAAAAGTATTAGGTGTGTCCCGCGCGCTCATATGACCTTATGCAGTTGCGAGCGCCGTAAAACCCTATACTAAACAAACAAAACAAAAACTATTCCTTTCCCACCCACCCCCTCCATTTTTTCCTCTTTATGGATATAATGTAAACCAACAGGGAAAACGCACATGGGGAGTAAATCCACTTACTTTTCAAACCACAGTCGATGATACAATCCCCCATCGTGGGAACAAGCTAATGGCCATAAAACAACCCTAAACCCAACACTCAAAGAATACCATTGTGCTCCCCAAAAAGACTACGTATTACATGTAAAGCCAAAACAGCCCATTATGTAACATCAGGACAGACAACGATTTTCTATCAAAAACGTCACCCTGGTGTCTAGACAGTCTAATGGGTAGTCTACCCCGCGGGACTGTACGTGGCGGGTGTGCCTTGAGGGGTAAACGGGGGAGAGCATCATCACTACAGGGGTTGGGGGCGGTTGGGGGAGGGGGGAGCTAGATCAGTACGGTGTGGGGAGGGGGTGGGTGCTTACTTCATCTTGTAAAAAGCTTTCCAAGTTTCGGAAAAGAGAAGCAAATCAACAGAATAGCTGTCATTTTGGTCTGGAAAAGAAGACAGACAGACAGACAAACAGACAGACAGACAGACAGACAGACGGAAGGGAGTATAAAGGGAAAGAAAAGAAGCAAAAAAGCAGTCTTTTTTTAAAGAAGCCTTTTCAAAAGAGCAGTCAAAGCAAATAAATTTATATCTTAAATCATCATAACAGCAACGTCAAAACAGGCACGGTAAGGGAGCTGTTGAAGAGAAAGAGAGAGAGAGAGACAGAGAGAGAGAGAGAGAGAGAGAGAGAGAGAGACAGAGAGAGAGACAGAGAGAGAGACACACACAGAGAGAAGGAAATAGATAACACACATAGCTACACTTCTCTCTCTCCAAACAAACAGTGTTTGAACCATTGATCAAGTGTTTCAGAAATACTGCCCTTGTGACAACATGGTTCTTCAACAAGTAGGCCTATTTTGGAGAACCCTATCCCGTCAATGTCACTTTGTCAGCCAGCCTTGAGAGCCGATGACACCAAGATCAAGTATCGTAAGGTATCGAATAAACACCCCC
>NW_004797290.1:2482315-2483992 GCF_000002075.1 Aplysia californica | reverse complement strand
CCTTGGGAATGGTCTAAAGACACTTCAGTCAGTAGCACCGCCCCGGGGGGTACGGGGGGTACACTCTAGTTTGTACAGGGTTGTAATAAAAACCAAACCAACATCAGACTTTGCGCTGTCGAAAACCACAAAAACATCATTCCCTAGTAGAAAAAAACCCAGCATGCCTTAGAATGAGAATGTTTTCGCCGACTGACGATAATACTACCTCGTTTGCCTCTTAAGTCAAAGCATTACTCATATCTCCCCTGGGCCGTTATACAAGCACAATTGCCAAACGTTCCACTTTCGTGGAATACTTCGACATTACACGTGTTTTAAACACAGTGGCAGGCAAATTCTTTATGATTAAGGGCAGCCTTTTCGGAACTATCAATTCACAACCAGTAATGAGACAAAGCCAATTACGTCTAATGCCAGACTGTGGATCAATGGGAAAGCATAATGTATTAATGAGATTGCTGTTCCTCCTATTCAGCCACTCTTCTAGGTGTTCTAGGAGCAGTTGGTGAGCAAGAAAGTCTCATGTCATTATATCGATTCGGTGAAGCTCGATATTTTTGTTTCGATTGGCTTAAATTATATCAAACATGGTTTCGTTAAGTAATTAGATACCTTACTACAGACACCATATTCATAATATTATAATACATAGAATAAAAATAATCAGCCTCAATTAGCTCCGTCTGACCAGGAAGAAATAACTTTTCTTTGTACAGATATTAGTGATAAACGTTAAAATGGCTACAGAACAAACAGGAAAGAAGGACAGAAAGAGAGAAAGAAAGAAAGAGAGAAAGAAAGAAAAAAAAGAAAGAAAAGAAAGAATGAAAGAAAGAAAGAAAATACTACGACAAATCACAGTAAAACTTTGCCCCTGAACAGATGAAATTTACCTCCTGGCGTTATAATAATTGAAAATACTTAAAATTATACGCTAAAAGAAACCTAGATTTTTTTTCACAAATACAATTTAAAAAAAACATTTTTCTTAAAACCGCACTTGCCTGTTAGCTAAATATGTGTAGCTGTTCCCCTCTTAGATATGTCCATTAATCAGTACACAGTACACACGGACTCTCGAAAAGACTAAAGTTGCAAAACCAAAGAACAATATGCAAACAATAATTATCTCTCTATCTTGAAGCTGTTGAGAGTTCTACTTAACCCTTAGATTCTGGTGTACTGTGAGCCAATTAAACTGGCGTACAGTGTACAGAATCACTCTGTCGTTTACAGTCATCACAAAATTATATACTTAACCCCCATCAGAATATCTTGTTAATAATTGAACTGTTACTGTTAGTTCAGTGCTCAGATAATTCTCATGTCTTCTTAGTTTGGTGTTTGTTTTACGAAAACAGGCTCAGTAACAGCGGAGATAAAGGGATGTTTGTGAAGTTAAAAAACTGGACGACAAAGTTAGTTACATTCAAAAAAGCCTTCCGAAAACTAAGAATTAAGAGGTGAGAACACCATAGACTTGAAATATAACATCATTGATCGTGCACTGTATGTATTACCCACCGCTATTTGCTCGCTACGCAAACTTCGTTGTGCAGCATGCGCACCATTGGTGCCTAAGTCAACTAAGTGAAAGACATAACACCAGTCTCGCTTCAGTCAAGTACGCGCGTCACCCCCGGCTCCAGACCAGGCCATAGCTGACAGATTTTC
>NW_004797290.1:2480531-2481816 GCF_000002075.1 Aplysia californica | reverse complement strand
AGATAGTTAGATAGTTAGATAGAACAAAAAAGAGACAGAAGAGTGAATGAATGAGAGACAGACAGAGAGAGAGAGAGAGAGAGAGAGACAGGGACAGATACAGACTGACAGACTAGACAGACAGACAGACAGACGGACAGACAGACAGACAGACACACAGACACACAAAAAACAGACACACAGACAGACAGTGTGTGTGGGGTGGAGGGTTGGTGATAGATAGATAGAGATAGATAGTTTGTTTTAGTAGAAGTTTTACGGCGCTCGCAATTGCATAAGGTCATATGAGCGCCAGAAGATTAGAGGTGGTACAAGAGAGTAACAAACATAAAAAAGAAGAAGGGGAGATAAGTACGATAGATGTTTGATAGGAAAGAAGGAGCAAACCATACCAGAGCCCTCGCCAACCACCCACAGATAGATAGATAGATAGATAGATAGATAGATAGATAGATAGATAGATAGATAGATAGATAGATAGATAGATAGATAGATAGATGCATCATGTGTGAGTTGATGGGGGAGCATGGATGAATTGATAGATGGATCATGGACTTTCGTTTTTGTGAGAATTAAAATTAAGTGCAGAAAAAAGACACAGGCCATCTCATTAAGCACCTATTGCAGGTTAATGTGATTGCCACAATACGTACTTATACAATGTGAATGTCTAGGGTTGCCAACATTTTCACACAGTTTAGAGTTGAATGGGACGGGTTGACCCAGAAGTAGTTCATGCCACGATAATGAGGATTTAGAACAGGGAACGATAAACCGAAAAATAATAAGTTGAAGATGTGCAGTTAAAAATAAAAGACATTCATATTTATAGAGGGAAAGAGAGAGTTTGGGAGAGAGGTGGAAGACAGAGAGAGAACGAAGGAGATGGAGAGAGAGAGAGAGAGAGAGAGAGAGAGAGAGAGAGAGAGAGAGAGAGGGGGGGGGTAGAAAAAAGGTAGCATAAGCAAGTAGGCCTACTAACTAACATTACTAATAACAAGAGGTTTTATTGCAAATGGCAGTCACGTTGACACCTTTATATTTTATCATCGCCGGTGTCATCTTTTACCTTCTAATACCTCGCCTCTTTCTCCTCCTCTCCCTTAACTTGTATTACCACCACCACCACCAACAACAACAACAGCAGCAACACTGACAACTACAGCAACAGCAGCGTCACCGTCAACAACACCAGTATACTAACAGCAATTACAGCGACGTCGTCGTCGTCGTCATCATCATCATCATCATCATCATCATCATCATCATCATCATCATCATCATC
>NW_004797290.1:2477678-2478948 GCF_000002075.1 Aplysia californica | reverse complement strand
GATGATGATGATGATGATGATGATGATGATGATGATGATGATGATGATGATGACGGTGATACCTTGCTAAAAAGATTTTCCTCTTGTACTCTCGTCTCGATGAAAACCGTTTCATCAGAGATGCTTGTATATCCTGTGTATAAAATTTCTTACTTAACCAAAGTCCCTATCGATTAATAAAGGTAAGCCAAAAAAAAACCCCCCAACAACAACAAGAAACACAACAACAACAAGAAACACACAAACATACAAACAAAAAACAACCATGGAGTATACGGACAGGTTTCGAAGTTAGGGTACGGTATTAGATTGGGAAGGCAGTGATCACCTTCGGGTTCCAATTCTTAAAGATTTAAAGTTGAGATACAATCAGAACATACCTACAACAAACGTTATTTATTCGAAGCCATCCATCGTCTCTCGGGGAAACTTTCACGTCAGTCACAATTCATATAACGAATACCCATGTCCACGGCGCACTCATATGACCGTATGCAGTTGCGAGCGCCGAAAACACTTACAAAAAGAAAAAAACCCATGTTACATTACTTTGAATGAAAAAGACCCCTCACAAACAAACCCACCGGAAGCACCAGATTCAATTGCCAAGATGAGATACAGCCTAACATACTATCGTTGTTGGTTGTTTTGTTTTTTCTAACGTGATATTTGCTTGACTAGAAACAACCAGAAGTTGTAATCATATATTTACTGTTATATTTTTTCTGCAACCATGTTATAGATTATTATATCTTGTAACTGGTTTAAAATTCTGCTATTATGTATACACAAACATCAACAACTGGTTTAAATTTCTGCGATTATGTAAAAATAGATATTTATAACTGTTCTTCGATTGTGTATAAATAGTTATTTATAACGGGTTCATGATATATTTCAAGGATAATTACCGATAATGTATTGTACTGCACGCACTACACATCTGAAATGCCCTAGCTTGTTTCAATGAACACGCATCGATGACGAACTGAATAGCCACTGCGTGCATCTCGGTCGAAAGGTTAGAAATTAACCACAGTTTTCTCTCTTCTTCGACCTCATTAAAACGATTGCCGTGGGAATTTCTGTCACAATCGCTGCATTGTCGCACCGTTTGGCGTCCAGGAACAAAGACGCGGAACAAACAGAATGGCCCGTGTTTAGTGTTCGACTCCATCTAACCGTCATCGTCATCGACACCGACACCGTCACCGATACCGATGTCTGATTCTTCCACTTGCCCAAATGCAGAAGGTGGGGAGAGAGAGAG
>NW_004797290.1:2474744-2476190 GCF_000002075.1 Aplysia californica | reverse complement strand
GGGGGGGAAAAGGTTTCAGAATAATGAGTTTTTAAATATACCCAGAAAAGACAAAGTTAGAAACACTGGGGTGGAGGAGGAGGGAGACCCAAAGACAACCAGTGAGCCAAAAGCAATCGACACCTTACAAACTTACAAAGAGGCACTCCTGAACACTCCTCAAAATACACTCCTAAACGCAAAGCGTATTCCAGAGTAAGAGAAGAAAAAGCATTTGTAATAATATAATCCTAGTGAGTTCCTGCATTCCTCGTGGGTGGCTCGAGCATTGTGTGTGTATAAAACAAGTCGGAGATCCGGAAACCAGGGCATGTTACGCAAGTGGAAGTGATAAGAACACTGTCTCCTATCACGTGAGGAAACGGTCGGGAATAAGAGCCGTTTGCGTGAGTCCCAAAGACTCGAACGTAAAGCAAGAGTGACTCTTCTTTGTGTGAGCGGTGAAACTACGTCGTAGAAGTAGAAGACATAGAACAGGAAATGAGACAAAAGGTACATCATCGGACAAATGTGTTGACATCACTGCTGGCTTGTCCGATTTGGCAGAAGAGTATCTTAAAGAGCGTTAACGGCTGAACTGCTCAATTTTGTTTGGGTTTTGGGGTTGTTTTTTAAAATCTGATTAAAGACCTACTCGGTTTTCCTTGTTGGTAACTTCGCGGATCGGATGAGAGAACTGGAAGGTTCTGCGTGGTATATGGCCATAGATCTAGACGACATTTTAAAGAAAATCGAATTAAATCCAACAGAAATTAGATTTCTTTTCATGCGATTTTAATACCAAGAATGGGCATCATTATTACCTATTAAAATATTATTATTATTATTATTATTATTATTATTATTATTATTATTATTATTATTATTATAGGTGCTATTACTGCATTTCATAATAATGCTAAGTTTTTGTTTGTCTTTTTATTTTCAGAATGCGTCACTGACCCATCAAGCTCACTTAGAGGAAAAATATTAGCAAATAAGCTATTGCATAACCCATAAAAACGACACCGTTTCTTCGACAGAAAATTATTGGCATACAAATAGACCAGCATCAACCCTTAAGAATGGTCGAATATGTGTCAATGTCACTTAATCAAGCATCGGATTGTGTGAGTACATGAACGGACCACAAAATTCGTTCGCCGCTAGGGAAGCTGATTGATTGCGTTGCTTTTTTTCCGAAAGGGGGGGGGGGATTATGGAGAAGCTCACTGGGTTGTCAAGAGACCCATTATAAAGTATCGGTATCATTAAGGCTCTTACAGGAAGTGCTTAAATAGCCGGCTTTTCATCTTGCTCTTTCAAAAGCTGAGAGCACAGTAATTACGCATGCTTCATGCAGGGGCTCCTGCGAGAATGAGACCTATAAGGATAAAACCTTAGAGATAGGGAGAGAGAGAGAAAGAGAGTGAGAGAGAGAGAGAGAAAGAGAGAGAGAGAGAGAGA
>NW_004797290.1:2468752-2471719 GCF_000002075.1 Aplysia californica | reverse complement strand
GAAAGAAAAAGCAAACCACTCCAGAGCACCCGCCAACCACCCACGATCTACCTCATGTGCCTTCCATATACTTGCAGTTTAAAAAAAAAAAAAAAGAACGAATGTTGTGAACAAAACTTTTTGTTTTCAAAATATAGATATATACATATCCCCTACGAAGATAGAGAAACGTTGTGCGTGATAACGCAAGAGGAATCTCAGTGAACATAGCAATGAGCCGAATTATCCTTAATGATGAATGGTGTCACAACGAGGTGGAAACAGGCGCTCATCAGTTATTGGGCAAATGGAGTTATTGGTATCTTCTTAAAGCTTGTTCACTTTTCCTGCTTTTTAAGCCAAAAATATCCATCTGTATTGAATAGAAGTCGAGACATTTGCTATTAAAGAGGTGGGTGCGTCTGTTGTCACAGGTAAAATTAACTAGGAGAAAATGGCCGCTAAAGTTTGATGACTTCCACAGTTCGAGCAACCTTGGAAACTACAAACTTTTTATTTATTTATTTTTGTTGTTGGTATCTTTGGTCTACGTTTTTCAGCAACAATCCACACAAAAGTAGGTTTTTAAACGGACATCAAAGGTATTCAGCCAAAAAAGACCAAACAAACACAGAAGATAGCTCACGGGCGGAGAAGAGTCGGTTTCTCCGATTTCATTATTAAGACGAGCACCTGATTTCACCGCGAAGCAACTCAACTGGTCTCTCGCTGATAAATTACCGGGTGATCAATAACGCTGTCGGCACATTACAGTGAGGGATAACAGTACACAGTCTACAATTAGCACCTCCTCTGAGAGGCCTTTGTGATAAGAGCCATTCCAATCCCCACTCCACTTGCACAGACAAACACACAAGTAGGCCTGCACACAAAAGCATACAAACACATAAACACATACAAGCACACACACTCACACTCACACAAATATATAAACATACAAATATATACATGTACATAACAAACATAAACATAAACACGCACACACACACACACACACACACACACACACACACACACACACACACACACACTTACACACAAGACAAATAACACACATCTCCGAAAAAAACAAGAACCTGAAATCTGTTGTTGAAAATCACTGTGCCCATGCCCCCTCGGACGTACATGAAAATTTAGGAGTGGGGCAGGGCGGGCGCTAAAGACTATACTTTACTTTGAAATGTCTGTTTATTAAGTTTATTTGTTTTTGTTTTTGTTTTTCGGGAGGGGGGGGGTAGTTAACTGTTATCTTGCATGTCTTATAGTGAAGTTTATCTTGCATGTCTTATAGTGAAGTTTATCTTGCATGTCTTATAATGAAGCTTATCTTGCATGTCTTATAGTGAAGTTTATCTTGCATGTCTTATAGTGAGGTTTATCCTGCATGTCTTATAGTGAAGTTTATCTGGCATGTCTTATTGTGAAGTTTATCTTGCATGTCTTATTGTGAAGGTGAGCGTCACCCTTGTCCTAAGCTGCGTTATGTTATTATGATGATCTTTCTCAAGTCTCTTTTTTCTATACTAGACTATACCTGTAGGCCTATTAGCAAAACAAATTCAAGAAGGTCACATACTCATCGATCGCAAATACAAATTTCTTATCTTCCAGTGAATTATTTTTGTCACAGCTACCCTGTTAACAATGTCTCTTTGTACTTTATCTTTCACTTTCTAACCCACAGTTTGCACGGGTTAAAGAGAAGTTCATCAACGATATAACAGCCCCGAAGAGCCAGGAAGAAGCTAGACAAGACGCTAGAAACAAAAATAAGGGGTCGTAAAGAAATAGAACCTACTCCAAAACCACCATGAGTCCTGTTCCACAGTGACATACACGTCTATTCTACAATGCCCAATCTACAAGGCGTACGTCCTGCTAATTCAATACAGAAAAAGCTGCAGAAAAATACCTTGCAGTCTGTGCCGCCACAGGAGTAAGTCCGACCACAACAACAGAGAAATAATAAAGAGGTATGTTTACCAAACCACTGCAGCGTCCCCGAACAACCACACAAAAACTTCTTCCCAAAAGCACAATATTCGGGAGTAAGTGACTCCTACTCTTCGTCATCTGCTACACGTACACACATGATTCCCAGGAGTAAGATACGAAGGAAGACCACGGAAGAAGGGCGAATGGTAATAATAATAATAATATAATCATATGCCATCAATACACAGACCACGAGGAGCACACCGGTAGGCTCAGGCGTTCGTGAAAGCCTGGTCTCGTTTGGGCCCCGAAACGCTTCGATGATCACAAACTGACCACGGCTTTTCCAGGGCAAAAAAAGGGGGAAAGAAAAGCCGGCTTAGCTGGAAGGCATGCGTGATGCATTGGGTTTATTAATATAAAAATGAAAAAAGAAAAAAAAAAGAAAAAATGTTTGGCGATGATATTCACGTCAGGTATCAAACTATAAACTGTAACATAGTAAACTTTATCTCCGACACACAGACAAACAGAAACTAGACAGACAGACACACAGACGGACAGACAGACACACAGACGTACAGACAGACACACAGACAGACAGACAGATAGATAGCTGTTGCTAAACTAGGAATGCCGGTATTCCGCTATGTGCTGTGAACTCACCCAAAGAAACAAAACAGAATGGATTTAGAAATTTGTGGTCTTCTTTTCTGAAGCCTCTTGAGACTATTGGAAATCACCAAGTCCATTTTTAGGAAGAATACTCATAATATATGCAGCTAAAAGTGATCACCATCACTCTAAAGACTTTCGGTCACATATATACGATTCTTTAGAGCGGGAGTTGGCATTTTTTTAAAAATCCCAAACGCTTCACTTGTGAAGTCATAAAGTTCACACAAACAAAAGTCTCAGTCAAATCGAATACAAGCCAGATTTAAACCAACAGTGCGCAATACAAAACAACAGACAATTGATCATCATCATCATCATCATCATCATCATCATCATCATCATCATCATCATCAT
>NW_004797290.1:2465653-2467769 GCF_000002075.1 Aplysia californica | reverse complement strand
ACACACACACACACACACACACACACATCGAGAAGCACATAGTCATATTCGTAAAGTCATATAGAAATACTCAAATACACATACATACACACATTGACGTAAACATTATATGTATACACGCATAGGTCAACAAACGCTTATTATACTCATACAGACTCAGACAAAAACACATAACCAGATGAGTGAGTAGAAATTCTTATAAGGGGGATATTCTATAAAGTATGTATGATACCTTGACAATATAAAAGTAAAATAGTATTCTTCCTTCAGTATTTATCAGTCATCTTGAGCAAGGGTGCTTCGTTATCTTAGTTTGTACTATGCTGGACCTCGGAGCGGATGGCCCTGGTTCGAAACCGAGACTGGGCGTCCTTTCAGCGGAATTTTCAAGGCTCTCAACCCATTTCTCTTGGTCCTATCAATGACGGAGTAGGTCATTAAATGCCTCTTATGTAACTTAAATTAGTATTGATATGAATGCTAAACCCATTCCGGTACTTGCATCATGAGAAATTATTTTTCCATTGTGGATTTAGTGAGCAGGTGGACTACATGTATTTATGAGGTACGAGCTTATTCCCATAATTATTATGACATCAATTAGTATGTACTCTTACCATTGTTTATTATTAATTGAAAAAGAATGTGTTTTTATTTCTCAAGTTGGCCTACCTCACATAGTTTTCAGCTCTATGTAATTGTGCTTGTGATATTTCTACGCCTCCGTCGACCAAGTTAAGATAATAAGTAGGCAGGCTGATTTGAATTCTCTTGTCAATACTAATCTGAGTTTAGAAGCAATGTACATGTGTGATTGTATTATCGCCCCAGCACGCAAACGGTTTATTCATTGAGTTTGAACCCCCTCCCACCCCTACCCAACAACTCTTGTAAAATAACATACATAATTACATGTATACTAGCACAGCGTCCGGCGTATTTAAATCAATGGTCACGTTCATTTTACGGAATAGGCAGTTCTAATAAGTGCTACAGAGCGTTCGGTGATAGCCCTTAAAGGACACAAGACTAGAACGCACGTTCACATGCCACACCCACAAGCCATCAATGTCTAACGAAGGAACACTGTTCTTTATCAACGCGATGTGAACTCACCCAGAGAAACAAAACAGAATAAAATTAGAACATTTAGATCTAGCTTTTCTTTTCTGATTCTCAAAACACAAAAGAATATTTTAACACCACTAAGTCACAACATTAGTACACCTATAGTGAATCCTCCAATCATTGTACTTGTGTCAACCGCAGAAGAATTTAAAAAAAAACCACTCGCAGAACACCCGTAGGCTTGAACTAATTGTGTATCCGTGTTTGGGTACACAACAACAAAAAAAAACACCCAGCGTCTTCGGCGTTTGTTCGATGGCAGAGCGTGGCGTGGCTTTGGACTCCTGGTCTACCGCACACAATACAGAAATCCCACGTACTGGAACACTGAGCAACTTGACAATGGCATCGGGAAAAAAGTGTTGGGGGGTTGGGGGGGGGGGAGAGAGAATCATCCACATACCAGGATTTTGGAAATCCTTGAGCTTCCCTTATTGCTATTGTGCCATGCACTCGCCAACCACTCAAAGAGCTTTAGAAACGTATCATTACACATAAGAGGTTTTGCTTCGGATGGGTCACATAGCTGTGGGCCCGAAGACTGGACTAGCCTCAGTTCACGTATATCTCCATAATAGATTTTCGCTTTAAAGCACAGGGCAGGGAGGCTATCCCGAAAAATTCTGTTTTGAGAAAATCGAAAGAAAAATTTCGGACACTTGTTCAGTTTCTTTGAAAGACAAGGAGAGTTTTCTCTATAATCAAACAAATATACACACCAATGAAACCAAACTTCTCCTATAGGTAGGGCAATGCTCACTTTTGGCGCAGTCAAGATTTCTGGAAACCCCCGAAATCTGGGTAAGCCTGCTTGTCCTTAAAAGTGACCATATAGTCCCAAATTATGACACAACAAGATTCTTTTTTTAAAGTATGTTTCCATAGGAGTGTTATGTCACCAGACCTCTTTAACATGTACAGTGAAACAATCCTTAGAAACATAGAAGAATGTCCAGGCCTCAAAGTAAATGGAGAAAATATTAACAAA
>NW_004797290.1:2463281-2465553 GCF_000002075.1 Aplysia californica | reverse complement strand
ATAATAATAATATAAATCTCTCACATTTTCTTTCTTTCCTTCCTTCTTTTCCCTCCTCCCATCCACCAGGCCGGCGAGACTGTCCTACTTCCGTGCTCCCTACAGCTCTTCACGAGGAAGGTACGATTCGTATGGGTCCCGTGGCTACAGCCACCGTAGTTATGGTGGCTATGGCAAAAATGATTGGTGGAGGAAGAAAGCGGTTAACAGGTCAGATATCCATACTCCTGCCCTAGATTGATGGAATGCGAAACAAGTGGCAGTTTCAGTTTTCTGTACATAATCAGTTCATTATTTCCTATTTTGCGCAAATCTAACTCAACTTGTTGCAAGTTTCTGTTATTCTCTTAAGTTTTCTTATCCCGTTGTGCATATTATCGTTAACAGATTTGTAATCTCTTCAGAGCGCTATGTCATCCCTTCTCTTCAAAGAGGTTGTTGTATTCTTTAAACCAGACTTTATTAGATCTAAGAAAGCCTAACCTTGAACAATCGCCTTCACTGGCTTCTAAATAACGTAGCATGGAGCAATGTTCGGACATCTAATGGCGTGTTATTACGTGATGCTAGTATTTGAAACTGTAGATGTGTATCATAATAATGACTGTGTGTCAGACTTTCTAATGACCAAGTCTGACAATTACGTAAGGCCAGAAATATACCCTTGTATATAACATTGCGTATCAGACTAACTTACTAAAAACTATGACTTACTAATACGTAAAGCCAGCAATAAAAGCTCTGGACGTTGTAATAACACATGACCTAATATTACGTGTCAAACAAACTAATAACTAATGACCTACCATTTCCTACGGCTTGCAATGGAACAGCTTACAGTAGACGCTTTCATATTACTATATTATACGTGTCTTATTTCTGCATTACTTGTACATGATTTTACGCTAACTACTCTACCACCCTGGGTTATCATGAATATGGCAATGTGGACATAACATCGTTGCATTCCCCGGCTTCTGCATGGAAGTTGTAGTTACCGTATGTAGTTTGCACTTAGATAACGAGAATGAACACTTTCTGTGGATTGGTTTCATAGTAATCTTCTTTTTTGGAGGGCAATTCCAAGACAAACATTCGACTTTTGGTTGTGTTTTCTTATCTCATTATTCTTGCTGGTTGCACTACTAATGGTGGTACATGCAGATTGTACTTGTGTTATAAGTATGTTTACATGAAGGCAGGAGCTATGCACTTTACAATGGTCCATTACCTGACAGACTCTAGACCATTCTGATACATTCTCGGCTTCTTGGGAAGCATCAGAGACCGAGTTTACGTTGCTCGGTCTCTGGAAGCATTCAGGGCAAGCTGTCAGTTTTTCGGCACTCTGAGATTCTGGCATTATTCAAATGTTCTCTGTCTTAACTCGGCGACCATCACCCACATTTATGGAACGCTTTAGGCACTCCATAACGCTCAGTATCCTGCTCACAGGGCAGGTGGTTTTCTTGTTCGAATCTCCAACAAGGTGTTTTTGAACTTGGGTTGTTGGTTTGGAAGTTTTGATGGCTCTCCACCAATTTGGCTTGGTCGTATCAGATATGAAAGTTAAATTTGGACGTATCGCCTTTCAAATAGCCTTACAGTGTTGATAGAGGAGCTAAATATATACCCCAAAAATGGAAAAGTCTTTTTTCCTTAAACGGCAAATGTCAGGCTTTGACAGGCAGAAGATTCGAACTCTTGACCTTATTTTTATGAGTCCTGCAACCTAACGTTTAGCCAACCGACGTCGAAATTCTCTGTTCCTTCTGTTCATCTTCCCATCCCGGGTGCTGCAGTTTGATAAGGCGTACACAATAGTAACATTTGTATGACATTGTGGTGAAATCATGCACTCCTGAAAGTGATGAAATATAAGAAAACAGACATTTTTCCAAACATTTATCCTACCTCTTAGCAATTTTTACTGGGTTTTTTAAAGTTCAAATTGTCCAGAAATGCTTGAGTAAAAAGCACATCATGGTAAACCTATTTATAAAGACAATGGCTTCGGGGGGAAATACGTCTATTTACGCATCTCTTTAAAGATTACTTTCTTTAGTGACTGGGAAGAAAAGGAAAAGGGGTGAAAGGTGGGGGGGGGCAGGGTAGGGAGGGGGAGAGAAAAGTTCCTTTTAGACCACTCAAGCCTCAAAGAAATAGACGAGCAACTAATTCATCATTGTTCTCGCTCACATTTTATTTTATTCCGCCTTCAACATGTACATACATGAGATGTTGGAAAAGGATTTTTCCTGGTTGGTTGGGA
>NW_004797290.1:2461391-2463181 GCF_000002075.1 Aplysia californica | reverse complement strand
CACACACACACACACACAGCGCGCGCGCGCCACAAACACAAACATACACTTTCTTAAAAACCCAGTCTGAGAGTTTCGAGAACAAAATATAAAAATGTTCATTGTCAATTGTGCATGCGAAGGAAGTAGTTGACTGGATCCAAGAAAGGAAACGATAATCACTCAACTCAGGTTGTTAAAGGAAAGACACCATACTTTAAACTCCGTGAATATGCTTACTTATAGTTGTAAATATTTCTTGGGGGGACTTGCCAAATATCGTGACAAATGCTCAAACCTTTAAACAAAGGTGTGGTAATGAAACTCAAAAATAACACTGGTTTTTGTAGTAATCCTTTTCCCAACGTTCCTCTAAATGATAGCTGAAAAGTATTTGCCTGAAGCTTTATTGCCCATAAGTTGTTACATAGACGGGTTGTGAGTGGTTCTCCTCCTTCACACAAAGTTGTGGATTGGGGCGAGGTCGTTTTGGATTTTTTCGGGTTTTTTGTGGTTGTTTGTGTATTTGTTTGTGTTGCTTCTTTGTTTTGTTTGGTTAGTTGGTTGGTTAGTTTTTTGCTTGTCTGATTGTTTGTTTGTTTGTTTGTTTGTCTGTTTGTTTGTTTGTTTCTTGTTGTTGTTTTTGGTTGCTAATATCAATTTAGGTTATCGACATAATAATTTTTTTTAATCTCGAAAATGGTTCAAAGCGTGACAATGTCACTGTCATCACATGAGCCACGAGGTGAAACTCTAAGGTATGTAAACGTAGGATGAGTCCTTTTTCTTGAATTTACAAATAGTTAATTTTGTGATTGAAGGAAGTGGAGGTTTGCCTGGAGTCAGAGGTAAAATTAGCACACACAAAAATGGCCGCCAAAGTTTGAAGACTTCCAAAGATTGAGTGTCCCCGGAAACTGCAAATTCACATTTAATGTGCCTTTGGTCAACGTTCCTCAGTAAAAATCCAGAGAGGAATGTTTTTAAATGGGCGTTATAAGAGGTGATGAGCTTCTTTTTTTTTTTTTAAAGAAGTTTTAATTAAAGAACTCAATAAAATTGTCGAATGGGCGGGAGAAAAATCTCGATTTCTTCTATGCCATTTTAATTACCCTGACGAGTGACTGATTTCACCACGATGTCACATTTATAATTCCACACTTTTAAAACGATATAAAAATATAAAATGTTGTAGAAGAATTAGTACTAAAATGGACTGGTTGTAAGCGAAACTGGTCTCGGTTTTGTGTGTCTTCCGTGCCACATGTTTTGAACGGTCTCTTGTCGAGGACTAACTGGTGCATTGACTCTGTGGGATGATTTAGCCACGCACAAGCATCTTTCGAAATACTCAAACCCCACTAATTTTCGAAGATCATGACCTATCGAAATAATTGCCTCCAGCTTGCCAATCTGAGGTGCAGCGCGCAAGAGGTAACCTCTAGATATAAGATGTAAGAGTGCGTTCCGGGTCAGCGCGTTAGATGCAAAAGTATGACACGAATATTTAGTTTTTAATAACCTTCAAATAAACCAGACTGGGACTAAACTATCCTTTATGAGATTCTGAGATCGAGGCCAAGCTGGAAATAGAACTAGGATTATGATTAAATCGGTAAAAAGGAATTATATGAAGAAAGATGGTTGTTGATAAAAAGGGTTAAACAAGAAAGTCGTGCGTCTGTAAGAATGTGTGTGTGCGTATATCTGCGCGCACGTGTGTGTGCGTGTGTGTGCGTTTGTGTATGTGTATCAGCATGTGTGTTTGTGTGTGTGTGTATCAGCGTGTGTGTGTGTGTGTGTGTGTGTGT
>NW_004797290.1:2460040-2461291 GCF_000002075.1 Aplysia californica | reverse complement strand
GGGGGGGAACGTAAATAATAATATTAAACCACGAAAACATTCCAGAGACCAATGTTTAGCTACAGCAGCTTTCTATAACACCGTAAAAGCGAAATCATTCCCTTATTTAGTTGCGTGGTACTGTGTAATACTGTCTGATACTCTTTGACACTGTCTGATACTGTTTGAGACTTTCATACCTAAGGAATATTAAAACAAAACTACATAACAATAAGCACAACTCTGCGATGAGAATTCGCCTTTTGCACGACATCTACCCCAGATGCTGGATATAATTAATTCATGCTCAAACACTTTGACAATTATTCCGTTTTTGAGGAGAAAGTACTTCAAAATCTGTCTGAGTATAAAATACTCGTACTTTCGTTTTCCAAAAAAAAAACTTATAATGTTGGCCTTGTTGATACTTTTAAACTTTTTTTTGGTTTATTTTGTTTTGTTTTGTTTTGTTTTTAGGGGGTTGCTTTTAGTTTTGTATACTGCATATTTTAATCTAAAAATGGTAAACTCATTCGTTTTTCAATACAAAATCCTTCCGTTTACTTGGAGACAGTTATTTTATTTTTGAGTAGATGCATTTAAGTTTCAAGTGTAAGATATTTCATCCTTTTAAAATGGATAATACTTCAGTTTTTTAAGTAAAAATTAATTCCAAGTTAGAAAAATATTTCTTATTTTCAGTTGAAAATATTTTTTTCCAAGTTGAAAATTTTCTGTTTTCAGAAAAATAAAGAATTTTGTTTTTAAGTAGATAGTATTTCCATTTTTCAATTTCAAAATACTTCCATTTTTGAGTAGGCAGTATTTGTGTTTCTTAGTCTTTTATTATTTTATTCTCACTTGGAAAATACTTTCATTTTTTAAGACCATATTGATTAAGTTGCAAATACTTCCTTTCAAATACTTCTATGTTTGAGTTTAAAAATACAAGCAAAAACAATTATGCATTTTATCTAAATTCCCTTTTTCTTTAATCTTTTCTTACCAAAACAAGGAGACCATGGCGGCATCCGGCAAAGTTTGTTTACATTTCAAATTATTTATTTCCTAGAACTTTTCTCTTGATTTGTGTTTCTTTTTTTTTTAAACTCCTTTCTTTGCACCAACCTCTAGGAGAAGGAAATAAAGCAACTGAATAGGGTGTTTAAGGGGATTTTTAGAAAATTCATATAGTGATTCACACTGAAAATTTCGCATGTGATGATGATGATGATGATGATGATGATGATGATGATGATGATGATGATGATG
>NW_004797290.1:2457632-2458780 GCF_000002075.1 Aplysia californica | reverse complement strand
GGGTGTTGTTCTTTGCTTTTGTCTCAATTTTATTTTGTTGTTTCTGTTTGTTTCGTTTTGGGTTGTTTTGTTTTGGGGTTTTGGTTTTGGTTTTGGTTTTTTTGTGTTGTTTTGTTTTGTTTTGTTCTGTTCTGTTTTATCATTGCTGGTGTTGAGTTGTACTTGTATTTTCGAGGACGTTTCCGTTAAAGAATAAACTAATAATTAAAATTTTCTTTAATACAGCCCGGAGAGCAGCCTGCCTACTGCCCACGTCTTTTACAAGTGACTCACTGGTAGATTACTGTACTTGGCACAAGAAAATAATTACAACGATAACCGTCCTCTCGCAGCTCATTAGGAAGCAATTGACATATAGTGCGTCTGAGCCCAACGGGGGCTGTACAAGTATAATTTACAAATGGTTTATTTAATTGTACATCAAATGGGTGTGAGTGTGAGTGTGTATGTGTGGAGGGGGGGTGTCAATTCTTGCCTATATAGATTGCAACGTAACTCTTAAAAGAATACCTGTTTATCCCACGCCAAATTATGTTAAAGTCTGTGTGCTGAAGACAATCATCTGATATGTTTTGAAATGAACTGAAGCCGATGAAACTTGATTGTGCTTCAGTTTCTTCGAACACTCCCTTTTAATAATTGCCCTCGATTTCAATGGTGCATGTGAGCCTTTTCGGTTGAGCTGCTTTTGCAATGCGTCGTCTGCAAGCTACGCTTTATCCACGAGAAATGTGGGAAGGGCTTGCTTTATCGTTACCATAGACGGTCTGTAAGAATTCAAAGAATGGAATCGTTATTTAGTTTCATAAATGGGTGTCAAATGGACCAATACACTCTTCATGCTTTTCTTGTTTTACCTTAAGCGACAACTGAATAACTATGACGAAAAACAGGGTCAGAGATATTACCCGAGGTATGAATCAAATTCCAGCTTTAGGAGAGGGGGGGGGGGATAAATTTCTTTGAATTCCGTTTGATGTAACATTGCATTCCTATACTAGTCTGACTTTCCGTATGTTAGACAGACCAAACTAATCACACTTGAGTCTGCCCCAAGCAATTGCACTAACCCTACAAGAAAATATTTTATCTTCATCTTCTTCTTCTTCTTCTTCTTCTTCTTCTTCTTCTTCTTCTTCTTCTTCTTC
>NW_004797290.1:2452753-2453591 GCF_000002075.1 Aplysia californica | reverse complement strand
GGGGGGGGATGTGTGAACGAGTATTTTTTTCTCCAAATTCCCGAGATATCTCATTACTTATTCCATGTACATCGGATTGGAGCTTTTGCATTCCAACTTTCGAGATGCTTCTTGGCCCGTTTAAAGACGCGTTTCCTCTAACGAGTGCATCCTGTAATTCCAGGGGGGGAAATGGTATTGTCCATAACTATGAGGACAATCGGTACAAAACACAACAGGACTCTGCAGGGTGACTTAGGTCTTCATCATACCTACGAGCTGTTGGGACACACAATAGTATGGAAGCGACAAACCTTCCGTAGCATTTTCTTTTCTTTTTTTTGTAGAGGTTTTACGGCGCTCACAACTGCATAAGGTCATATGAGCGCCAGAAGATTAGAGGTGTTACAAAAGAGTAACAAACATTAAAAAGGAGGGGAGATAAGGATGATAGATGTTTGATAGGAAAGAAGAAGCAAACCACACCAGAGCATTCGCCAACCACCCACTTGTAACATTATATGACATCCAAATAATTAGCTAGAAATCCTATAGGAAGCTTTGGGTGTTGCCCACGCCTCTCAGACCAGACAAACGTACAGAGGCAGGCATAAGACGGACAAAAATTACGAACCCGAACCAAGAAAAAAAATTAAATTGTTTATCCCTTCTATCTACGCCAACATGTACAGGTACCACAAGTCATGATTTAATTTGGAAAGAATAGAAGCGACAGGGAAGGGGAATTGCAAATCAGAAGGTATCGGGACGACAAAAAGTGGGCGGGGGGTGTGGGGGTGGAGAGAGAGAGAGAGAGAAAAGGAGGGAGAGAGAGAGAGAGAGAAAGAGAGAGAGAGAG
>NW_004797290.1:2449328-2450799 GCF_000002075.1 Aplysia californica | reverse complement strand
CCATTTACTCTGCCCTTGATTATCTTCAGCCTAAGATAGCTTAATTGTGCACGCCCACTTTTTAGACCCACGAGCCGCCCCTGATTGAAAACCATTAACCCTAAAGTCCATACAGTTTCATTTCCTTATATCTATGCCCAACATTCTTCTTTCTATAAAACGGTCCTCTTGTTTGAAAACACACCCATCATTAATTTGTGGTCTATGTTCTCCCTACGTTAAAGATATTGGCAAAAAGTATAATGATATTATGTACCCTAAGCTTCATCTCTGTCTGGACATTTTGAAAGAAAGGTAGCTTTTCTGATACCTTGTAATACCAGAAAGCAATCCATTTGAAGGGATGTCGTTTTCCCGCTAGCACAATCATTGTCCAGTGTACACGTTTTACAAATGAGTTTAACTCTTTAAGACCCTGCCTGCGGACACATGTATCCTGTTCTGTCACCAGAAAACCCAGGGTAATGGTGCGACATATTTTGAAAAACCATTCACAAATTAGAATCTGAAATTTGCATATGCCATAGGATGCCGGTGGTTGCCTTCCCTTTTCAGTTTCAGATAAAGAAAAAACCAAACAAAAAATCTGTATGGATAACGGAACTATACTCTTGTCTTTTTTAAGTTAAAGTGCCCCCAAAAACAGAGCGTACCAGGCGTTAGACGTACTCACTAAGTTACCGTTTAAAGTATTAAAGCATGGATTACTTCTTTTAATCTGAAAGTCTTCAGTCCGTAGCAGCACTTAACAACCTGCATTTGGCTACTAGGCCTATACCTCAGGTGACATTCCTTACTTCGTCATGCGTGGGAGGTGGTCAAACATCTTCCTGTCTCATCATCCCTTTGTCATTTTTAAAAAGCTCATTACAGTTTAATCAATGTACAGTTCTAACGTGTCTGTCTTTTCACTCTTCATTCCTATCACACGTAGACTTATGTCGCTAATTGCAAGACTGTGTTAGAAGTAAACACCGTGGCTATATAATTAAGTAGCTTGACATCCGGAGGATTCTGGCAGACGAGCGAAAGCAAACTTTAATTATGTTGCCTTCAGTAAATGTTAGCCTGGTTGGTTGGTGCCCAAAAGATAAAGCATAGGAAAGTCGAAAAGTCAAAAAGGTACTAGATCTATTCGACAACGGTACTTTTGATCCATAAACAAAGGTCACTCCCAAACTTGGAGACTGTCAGCTCTCCTAAGGTACTGGGGTACCGGTTGTGAAAAGGGAATGTCAATACTGCTCTATGGGACTTCTATTGATACGCCAGTGCTTTAGAAAGCGGTTTTTTCCTCTTTTTTTAAATCATGGTTGGGGGGTGGGGGGTGGGGGTACGCGTTTGTAGCATCTGTGTTATTCATCATTGTGTCCTTTGTTGGTGTAGACACGACAGGATGAAGTCGGACTACATTTTTTAAAGAGAGTGAGTCCTTTTTCTGTAATGGATAGGGGAAGAGAGAGGGAGAGAG
>NW_004797290.1:2443834-2445144 GCF_000002075.1 Aplysia californica | reverse complement strand
GGGGGGGTGTCCGATATCGGTTAATATTAACACAAAGATGCTGCTTCCATTTCTGTTTGAGTTAGCAAAGGTATCATTCTATAGCTCTGATGCAATCCTTATAGGAGTTTTATTGACTCAAGTGTTTAATGCCCTCTTCGACTCAATTAAGATCATTTCGAGGGAGGGCTGTAAGTGGCAGAATGCAACAAAGTACACCAGCAGGCAGACTCTAATACTCGATATAAAAAAAACACTCCCCATATATGGGATTCGAACTCGAGTCCTCTGGGTGTTACCGCGAAAAAACTTAACATTTAGACCACTGGGCGCTGGTAGGAAAAGGTAAGGTTAGAATTATGGCATTCAGTTGAGAGAAAGTGTCTGCACTTTGTTTGACTCTTAGTAGGCCTAAATTATGGCAAACCAGAGCAGCTGGCATCCAGAATCACCCGTTTGTTTGGTGGTAAAAAAATCTACCAAGTCCAAGAACATTCATCTTATTTAAAATCAAACGTTAATTTCTTCTGCGTGAATCATACTGTTCTACATGTACTCAGTTTGTCGTTTATTTTATTCAAATAGGTTAGATAGGATCGGAGTTATGGGGAAGTTTGTGATTGTTTTAAAAAGATGACAAAACTGGCTCGTACAAAAGAGGAACTGCCTTCCGTACACTAAGAGTCAAGAGTAATGGATGTTCATAAAACAATCAAAAATGCTGTCCTTCGTAACTAATTACCCGCCCCCCCCCCTCCCCTCCCTGTTTTGTTTCCAATACATGTACATGTGCTGTGCCTCTAATCACCTCCATCACCCCGACAAATTCACTGTTCCCTCTGTCCACCTTCCACTTCTGTGACCTGGCTTCTGAAACAAAAGCAATAGCTAACCATCATGCTGACAGTGTGAAGCTCTATGATTTTTCTTCAGTGGCGGCAAAACATCGTAAACTAGGATTGTCCTACTATAAAGAAGGATTCGGAGGACGGCGTTCCCCTTTTCGTGCCCCCGTTGTGATCCTAGGGGAGAAAATAATTTCAGATTAATGATTTTCGTTTCTTTGATATTTTTCTATCTTTAAAAAAATAAAAATGGCCTTTGGGGTAAATAAATTGTGTACAGTGTGCGCAAAGCTAAAATAAAAACAACAACGAGAGCGAGGGGGTAGGGGGTGTGACAGGTTAAACAGGTCTTCGCTCACACCTTCCACATTCTTGATGTTTCTTTTCCAAGGCCTAACGCTGCTGCTGATGATGATGATGATGCTACTACTACACTACTACTACTACTACTACTACTACTACTACTACTACTACTACTACTACTAC
>NW_004797290.1:2441118-2442587 GCF_000002075.1 Aplysia californica | reverse complement strand
ATGATGATGATGATGATGATGATGATGAGGATGATGATGATGATGATGAGGATGATGATGTCGTCATTGAGTTTCTCCTGCATGATGTAAAATAAATCCAAAGCAGTGTACTCTTGTCGAGGTCAATCTGCTACATTGGCTATAGGTCAAATTATGTTTCATCATACTTTATACCTACTTGTATTAGAACTGATTTTTTTTTTCAAAACAAAGGTATGCATAGTATGTGTTAAGTAAAAGCATTGTCGTAGGCTGGACACTCCAACACTTACCTTAGAACAGGATTAAATAATTTTCCACACTGTCTCTTGGGATACGGTAGTCTATAAATCATACACTCTACTATTCCTCTAGCAGTTGTTACGTACCTTACACTCCTCCAACTTTTGCATTTTCATTCTTTCAACTCCAAAAGAACACTCTACTTATCTATACTCCGGTAACGAGGAATGATACATGATAAAGGAAGACGGTATTCAGACCTCGCTAGCCACAAAAGGTTATGCTGTGCATTATTGCACATTTAAGACAGAACAGAACTCGCGAATCAATAAACTGCCACTTTATGACAACAGTAATAGATTAGACGCACGCCCTCTAGCTGTCTACATCAAGAGCAACAAGTCGGATACCTCCGAATAATCCTCCAAGGCCGAGAAAATGCCCCCCTTGAAGGGAGAAGAAAACAGTAGTCGGAGAACTAGTCAAACAAGATTGCGCTTTCTCTTTCCACCATTAAACGCGATGGAACGTAAAATAAAAGACAAACACGAAAACAAACGGGGTGAGATTGAGTACAGAAAAGTCCACTTTCTGTTAGACTCATCCGACAAATCGATCAGACGAATCTGTAATAACAATTACTCAAGGGGGTTGTAAATTGAGAGGCAAAGTGGACCACTGCAAAAGGTTTCACACCGAGTCAATGGATCATTTTAAACTTGACCAGTTTGTTGATTACGACTGCCCACTAGTTTCGCTTGGCCAGTTACTAAGAACTAATCGCATTAGTCTACATTAGCTTCCGTTTCAGTTCGCGTCCCAATTCGGTGGCGTTTTCAGGCTACGTGCCACTAGATCTCAATGGGTGGCACCTAATACTTGCACTCCGTAACTTTAACATGGTCGAAGCACGTCAAAGTAATTCTGGCAGCAAAAGTCTGGCAGCAAAAGTCTGGCAACAAAAGTCTGGCAACAAAAGTCTGGCAGCAAAACCACAATGTGAACTCATAACCATCGAATTTTAAGAGGCTCGTTACCTCGACAGAGGTAGAGTTTAACATCAATCGAACGTATTAGCCAAATAAAATTAATTGTATGTTCGAGTGAAGAGAAGATCATCAACACAATGATGCTTATTCTGCGCAGGGGGAAAGCAGGACTGACAAACAGACAAGCAGGCGACAGCAACAAAAAGGTCCCAGTAAAGAAGTAGGATCTACCATTGGCACCCTCCACCCCCACCCCCA
>NW_004797290.1:2435227-2439934 GCF_000002075.1 Aplysia californica | reverse complement strand
AGAGAGAGAGAGAAAGCGACAGACAGAGAGTTCGACTGAAAAAGAGAGATAGATACAAACAAAATAAAGAATGAAAAGAAAACAAGAAGAGAAAAGAAAGGGAAAAAAAACGAAAACGAAAACGAAAACGAAAGAATGAAGAATCCGAATGAGAATCGCCCGCGGCCCAGAAGTAACCAATGGGATGCGAGCGGAAATGAAGTAGGGTGTCAAGGGCCTCGGTGACAGACTGGGTACAGTCCTGGTACCAGAAGTGTGTGACGTCACATCCTTTAGTACAGTCCTGGTAGCAAAAGTGTGTGACGTCACATCCTTTAGTACAGTCCTGGTAGCAGAAGTGCCATGATGTCACTTCCTTTAGATACAGATGAGAACTTAATCTTGGACGAAAGAATTCCTTCTTTTATGTACTTACTTTTTGCGCTTTTTAAGTTGTTTCTTTCCTTGTAATGTTTGGTTGGGGGGGGGAGGGAGGGTTGCCTTCCTGTTTTTTCAATATAATTTAGATGTTATTTCTTGTTGTTTTCTTTTTAAATCTCCTTTTTAAACAGTGCTGTAGGGATGGTTTTTCTTTTTAACTCATTGAAGACGCGCATTCTGATCATTTGGCATTGCTTGCGAAGACTTGCTGTTTTGAGACAAAACTATTTTGTTTATACAGATTTTTCAATTCTGTTTTCTTTGTCTGAAACTTTAAAAAGCCAGCCAGGCAACAACATGATATACTCTATGAGGTATTATCTTTTCAGGTTCTGGTCTGTGTAAGGGGGTTCCCATTATCTCGGAGCAGTGACTTTGGTCTGCTGCTGATCGGACATATATGTCCGGTACGTCCTCAAAGAGTTAAAAGTGCTTAGATCTAGTCGTGAACAAACAGTTTGAATAGAATTATGTTTATTAATAACAGAAGGGTTTCACAACAAAATCAACATAACTGCACCTCCCCTCGTTGCTCAAAGGCAACAGAGGATGTACTTGTTTAAAATGAAGAAAAGAAAGAAAAGGGAAAATCAAGGGAACGGCTACATACAAAAGTGTGGACCATTTTACAGATTTCAGTTCTTCCCACTGTAGCACGACTGGGTAGCAAACTAAGCCAAGACAATGGGTTCATATTGATTGATTGGTTACTTACTTTCTTGGTTGGAGAATAGGTATCACTGCTGGCAGCACAATGCCATAGCTGCTCCTCCCTCCTCTCCAAGATCCATGTAAATGGTCTGCCTGCTGATCGTGCCAGTTAACAGCTGGTTGGGTATTCTTCTGGCTTTTCCACGCAGGTTGCTGTCTCTCCCCGACCCTCTAGGGTAGAGACACCAGCTTCCCTTAGTCTATCCATTGTGTGTAAAGTGGTGCCTTCATCCTCTCTGTGGTCGTTGAACCATGCTGTCAATGCTGCTGTGACTGTTGGTGGATCTAATTGCCTTGTGCCGCCAATCTCAGCCTGGCCGGCTAGCTTATCAGCACGTGCATTGCCTTGCACTCCTGCATGACCAGGGCTAAAGATCCATATAATCCTTGTGAGTCTGCTGCTTTGTATTGCTTCTCGCCTGTCTGAATACATCATGTGTTTCTTCACTTTTTCGATGGTACTCATCGAGTCAGTAACGAGGGTGGCAGACTGATACTCGTCGTTTTAATCCAGTTGAGGGCTTCTGTGATGGCTTTCATCTCCAAGCACATGCTGGACGTGGTTATACTAGTCTCACCTGACAGCTCTCTCTCTCTCTCTCTCTCTCTCTCTCTCTCTCTCTCTCTCTCTCTCTCTCTCTCTGTGTGTGTATAACCCCGTTTACACGGGCGCTGAAAGCCCATCCAGATTTGACACCACGCTGTACTGATCCATCTATGAAGATGACTACGTCACCCTCTTCACTGTTCCTCTCTATCGGCGTCTCTACCTCGGCGTTGGCTGCTCCCTCTGGCCACGCACGACGTTCTCTATCTAAGGTTGCTACCACTCGAGAATAATGCCCAAGTGTGTCGGTAACGCTGCCCCTTCGGACGTCTTGCACTTCACAGCATTTAACCAAAGTCGTCGCTGCCTCATTCATCCATTCCGTCCCTCTAAGCAGACGCGTGAGTACAGTTATTCCCACTTTGTCATGTGGACTCTCAAATACACTTTCACCCGAGCAATCTTGTGACGTTCTACCATGGCGGGGAGGTCCAGGCGAAAACGCATAGCCTCGCAGGCTGTGTCTCGTGTGCACCCGAGAACAGTGTGCATACCTAGTACCTTCGTTCTGAATTCTTTCAAGGCTTTTCAGCTGCAACGTTGACACGGTGAAGAGCCAGGGGCTATAGTCTTTCACATACAGCACAAGAGTCTGGTATAGTATGGCTAAAATTCTCTTTGGCATTCTGCTACACGCCATGGTTGTCAGTGCAGTCAGACTTCACATTTCTGGCTCTTGTGATGATCCTGGTTATGTGATCTTTACCTGAGAGTGATCTGTCAAAGGTGATACCAAGAGATACCCCAAATACCTCAGTCAGTGCTCACGCTTCGGGACCCTGTTGTTGATGGTGACTGTGGGCATCTCTGCTTTCACCGCATGATTGTTCAGAGAGCACCACAGCACACAGGGGCCTTGTCGAGGTGGAGTTTGCCGTTGTGATCTACACACTGTTGCTCAATTCGGTCCTGCTCCTGTTGCACCACGTTAGCTGCTTCTTTTTCATGTTAGAGAACCGTACACCATCTGGACCTGGGGCGGTAGTGGGGGGAACGCTTGATTGTTCTCTCAACGTCATCGTGACTGAGGGTGTAGTTTTACCGCTGACGTATGGCACAGAAGAGCCTTTTTCGTTCCTCTTCGTTGCCCTGGTCTGTCTGCTGAATATACCGGCCAAACAGCACCTCACCTTTCTCCTTGTCTGACCGCACCCACACGTCGTCCTCCCTTTGGAAGTCTGGTAGACTTTTGGCCGACTTCTTTTTCATCATTGATCTATACAGCTGCCAGAATCTGTAGAGTGCCTTATCATCTGTCACCTCTTGACAACAATTTTCATAAATGGCTTCCTTAGCGTCTTTCGCCTCGACATCGAATAGTCCTGAAGCTTCCTTCTGTGCTCTTTTCAAGTCTGGGTTCTCTCAGTAGCGTTGGTATGCTTGTAACGTCTTCCTTTTTGCTCTCCACAATTAAAATTTGTCCAGCTCATCATTTCACCATGACGGCTGGAGGATCTTCACTTGCTTTATTCTCCAGACTGGGATTGCCTTCTTCCTGAGACTGTTGTTAAGGTCTTTGCCCCTGACCTCATGCGCGAATGCCTTTGTCTTCTTGGCGGTTTTGGCGGATTTCCTGCGCCTGAAGGAGCTACGGTGTACGTGCTCTGTGCTTGAGCTCCAACCAGGAGAATGAAAGGATGGCCGGAGAAGGAGAAAAAGAGGTAGGACGAATAGGAAAAGAAGGGCAGGGGCCCTGAGGAAACAACTCAAATGCGAAAGACTCGCCAAAACAAACCTAAGGCCGCTGTACTGGAACTGCATCAGTCTGAATGCAAGAGGGGAAGTAGGCGAAACAATTTCTGACTGATTTGTGTTTTAATTTAACTCCCCCCGTCGACCCATAGATCATAATCGGGTTGATATTGCATTCAAACAGAAAGTTAAGTTTAGTAAGTAAGAGTTTTACTCGGCAATTGCAACACAAATAGGTCAAAATATTATAATTGCCGAAGATTAGAAGTGTTACAAGATTGTAAAATACATGTACGAAAAAAGGAGGAGGAGAGATAAGGACGGTAGAAGTTTGATAAGAAAGAAATAACAAACCACATACAGCGGCACCCGTCAACCACCCACATCCCAGCAGAAAGGCGATACGGGGATACGCCTACTCGATGAAACAGACTTCGCCACTTAAGAATTGAACTCACATCTGTTGAGTGCAAAGGCGAAAGGTCCAGTTATTACACTACCACCCTTATTTTAGGATACCGGTACGGGAACGTATCACTTTCACTATGCATGTTTCCTAAAAACAGAACTACATTCGAACTTATCCAGGACGTCCACCCATCGCCGAGGATAAAAGTGGTCTTCTTAGAAAGTAGACATGTTGTCCTCCTGGACAATATGTCATAATTATAACAATAATAGAAAAAAAAATCAGAAAACGTGAATTGTGGCGTGGATCTTTTGTAAAGGCGGTTGTTTTAGACAGGTTGGTGTCTTATACAACTGGTCGTTAGAGCAGGTTCATTTATAAGCTACAGTATTAGGCTATATTTGGAAACTATGATCTGTTGAGTTGGAATCCGAATTGTCGTCGTTCTTCCTGGGGATCAGTTTCGGGTAGCCAAGGGTTCAGAAGAATGGCTCTAAATTGTGTTTAGTTGAGCTTTAAATTTGAGTCCATAAGAGATACATGTACTGTAACACACCTACAATTTGAAATTAGCATGATGATTAAAAGGGTTTATCTTGACACATCCTCCAGCAGTGCAGGACACACTGGACTCTGGAATAGGGGACCTGGTACACACCATACAAAAACACAATAGCATTCATATTAAAGTGTATCTTTATAACAGGGTGAAGGAAATTAACAGTGCTGGAGAAGTTGTACGGGCCAACAGGAGTTGGACAGCGCAGTTGTGCCTTAGTGATAGACACCGAACTGCAAGTGTGATGCCATGAATTAGAAGAAGAAGAAGAAGAAGAAGAAGAAGAAGAAGAAGAAGAAGAAGAAGAAG
>NW_004797290.1:2427949-2433936 GCF_000002075.1 Aplysia californica | reverse complement strand
GGGGGGGGTATCAAACTTGAATAAAGTATAAATGAGCACAAATCTTAACTTTGTTCTCGTTTTTGTAAGATAGACTCTAGTTTTTCGTTCTTTTTGTGTGTGTCTCCCCCTTTCCTTTTATTTGCGTTGGTCTTTCACTTTCCTTGCATGTGGCCTGAATTTCTTTTCCGAGAAATCTTAATTTCTTCTCGATTTCACTTTCTTCTATTATCTTTCTTTTTGTTTTCCCTATCATTATTGGTCCATTCTCCCTTTCCCTCTTTTGTCTTTCTTTTTATCCAGACATTGTAGGCTCTTTTTTTCTATTTTTAATTAATGGTGTCCCTTGTCATCTCTTGACATTACACTACACAATGCTTCCCGGATGCCCTCGGCTTTCTTAGAGATCCAAGACAGCCTTCCTGATGTCCCTAATTGATTTATTCCATGTTTATTCGAGAAGGCAAAGGAAACAAAATCAGTGGAATCAGAAACCCATTTCTTTTAGATGTGTACAATTTATTTTATTTTTTTTTCTGAGTAGAAGTTCATCTAGGATCTATAGATTTAGGGTAGGCTCTAATCCTACGATCCGCCAGGACAACTATGTGTTCTCGGCAAGGTGGTCCTTGGTTCCCGGCCACTAGGCTATACTATGAAACGAGAGTGATACGAGAGAGACCATCGGAAGATACGATCAAGTTGTCAAATTATGGGGGACAAATTTTAATACTAGCTAGATCTAGACTAAGCTGGTTGGGGGAAACTGGAAACCATAGAGTTACCCCCTTTGTGAACATCTACAGAGACACATATCTTAGTGTCTCTGACATCTACCAGAGACACTAAAATATATTAAATACTCTCTAACATCTATAGGGGGGAAACGAAACACAAGAAGCTCCGATCCGATATTTTGTATCACCGGTAGATCTACTTTCAAAACTTTCAGAGACAAAAGAGTTTCGTTCTGGAAAAACGTCAACAAAACCTTGGACACCAACTTGCCTTTCACTTGCGAGTGAGTGGTGAAATACGAAAGGATGAGCAATCGAAAGCAGATCGATTGCTTGATAGAAAGTGACGATGAAGATCTGTCTTTAGGCAGAGATTGGGCCAAAGTCGAAGAGAATGTGAAAAATGTAAGTTTGTTGTTGTGGAGGAAGTGTTCAGAAATTTTGTTAGTGTTTATCTTTTCACTATCACACACATGCTCATATGCAAGAAAAGACCAACGCAGGAACTCAACAGCCTCAAGGAGTGTTGGCCTACGTATACATCCAGGCAAGTCAAAAGTAGTGAAGCTAGGAAAAGTTTCAAACCTTGCTGTGACAGTGGAAGACACTCCCTTTACCTACCTTGGAAGTGTCATCGATGGTAAAGGCCACAGGCCTCTATTCTCACCCGGGGTGAGAATAGTGCAGGCGGGTCTTGTGGCTATTCTCACCCGGTGCGCGTGTCAACAAATTTTGCGTTCACCCTAAACCACAGAATTCTACACTGTGATAAGAGAAAAATTGTAGAATTCTGTGCTGTGAACAAACGTTCCATTACAACTGTACTTGTAGCCTACTAGTCCTACTAAAAGCGTACAATTTTGTCTGTGGGCAGGGGAGAGAGTGAGAGAGAGAACAAAACAAAATGGCGACCCGCGTAGTTCGGCTCGATTCGAAAAGTTAAATAGCCGTAGCATCTTTGTAGACAACCAAATTAATTTACTTTTGTGTTTTAACATCATTTTTTAACTTTGTTTTGGTCAATTTGATCGTCCACACCGATAGACAGTATTCAGAAAGAGACAGAGAGAGAGAGAAGAGGGGAGGAGTAGATCTTGCGAGAACTTCCGGGCGGGTGAGAATAGCCACTTTCGATGGTAAAGGTGGAACCGAGGCAGATGTTAAAGCAAGAACCGCCAAGGCAAGGTCAGCCTTCAAGCAATTATCAAAAGTCTGGAAAGCAAGCAACATCTCACTGCGCACCAAGATTCGACTTTTTAACTCCAACGTCAAGTCTGTGCTCCTCTTCGGCTGCGAAACTTGGAAGACAACGAAGACAATACTGAATAAAGTCCAGACTTTCATCAACAGATGTATGAGGAGTATTCTAAGAATTAAGTGGCAGGATAGAATAAGAAATGAAAAGCTGTGGGAAAGGACAGGACAAAAGGATATAGAAGTAGAAATAGGACTAAGAAAGTGGCGATGGATGGGACACACCTTAAGAAAAGCCAGAATAGTGAAGGGCTCACAGGCTTGAGCCTCCCTCCCGACCCCCCAGTGCAAGCGGATAACTAGAGAATGACTACTGAACGCCATTGGCCAATATTTATGGTAACGGCTATCTTGTTTGACCTCGCAAGGGGGATGCCCGCCACGTCATCTGATCGTGATTTTATAATCTAGGCCTTAATCTAGGCTAGTGATGATTTTGTGTAGTGCGCGGTTTGCACTGATTAATAGTTTCGAAACTCCTTCCCCTTATGAGTTCTAATTCATTTGCAGCTCAGCGTCCTATTGAGTCCAATCTTGTCATCATCATCCGGTGCCTTGCCGACTGGCGTGGGCGATCATGGACCTCCACTTCCATCTGTCTTTCGAAGCAGCAATGGTGTCTGTTGTTCTTGCTGCTCCCAGCCATGTTGTCATCTTGTCCAGTATCTTTTCCCTCTGTCTGCCTCTACCTCTCTTTCCATCAAACTTTCCTGTTGTTACAATGTTCTCTAATGCTTCTTTCCGCATTGTTGTAATCTTGTAAGTGTGCTTAATTTCCTGTGCTTACAAAACTTAAAAAGAACCGATCCGGATCAAAATGGTCGATCATTTGCACTGCGTCGTTGAACTTTGTTTGAACTTGCTTTCGTAGCCTATAATTGACCCAGATATAAGCCTTCTCTTAGTCTTCTTTTTCTTCTCAATTTACGTAGTGTACAGCATCAAAATCATTCTGGGCAGAAGAAGGGTGCTGCACTATCACAGACAACCGAACCGAACAGTTCTGCAAGTTGCAAAGAAAATACAGTCGAACCTGCCTTAACGGAAACCTGTATAAAAAGGAAACCTGTCTTAACAGAATCTCCCTGCCCCCTCCTTGATATATTCCTTTTTAATTACCTGTATAAAACGGAAACCTGTCCAACGCAGAAACAGAAAAAAAAAAATCCGCTCCCTTCCGAAGGTTTCACCTGTCGAAGACGGAAAATTCTTTACCTGCTCTGCCCTGATTTTAAACAAAACTCGCAAGTTTGATTCTACTTGCTCTAAACTTTTTAACGCCATGGCCGTGCCGCTGGGCGAGGAAGGGGAGTAGGGGTGCAATTTGGGGGTAGATGTTACCTCATCATGTGAGCCCTTAACGATGCAGATGGTCAGTGTAGTGTGGGTGTAAAATCTCGCGACTGCCCATGAGAGTGCTAGAGTACCGAGTCGGAGCCACTATGGAGACTTTCCTGGGTAGCCAGAAGCCAGAGGTGTGGAATTAGATTGACCAATGCCTGCCGCCCTGATCGTTGTTGCAATGATGGCAGTGAGGGGTGGCATTGGTGGGTGGGGCTGAGGGTGGAAGCAAAGGAGATGTTCAAACGTTTCTGTTTTTAATAGAGGTCAAACAGTGGTTCTATGAAAGGCAAACACTGGTGGTAATTGGATAAGTAAGACTGACGCATGTCATTATATATCAGACAGGATAACAATTGAGAGGTGTGAAGTGTTGACCACTGCTTGCCGATAGCACAAGCGATCCTCGATCCCACCAGCTGGGCCTTTCACCCCTCACACCTCCCCTCGCCAAACCTCCATCTCTCCCTAAATTCCCCTGTCTAAGACGCAATTTTTTTCTGGCTCCCTTGCAATTCCGTCTTACACAGGTTCGACTGTAGATCTAATCTGAGTCAGCAGGCTGCGGCTGCTGTCGTGCGGTCGTGTTGCCGCCACGAATGATAACGAAGTGGGAATCCATCAATGACATCAAACAAGATGGCTGTTACTATAAATATCGGCCAATAGCGTTTAGTTATCGTTCTCTAATTATCCGTTTGTCCCCCCAACTCTATCCCAAAGCAAATGAAAATCACAAAATAAGCAGTTGAAACTGTTATGATCGCACGCAATGAACACAGAGTGATCAACTTGGCGGCTTCCTTGTTTATAAATCCCATCACTGTTGTCACCGTTTACAAAGGAACTTAGTAGCCAATCAAATGACAAAATGTCTTTAGGGCTCAGCATAGGACGAGCCTGTAGTGACACAGTTGCCTATACATCCATTGGACCTTTGTTAGGTACGTAACTACACGGCCAAATCCAGCTCATAGACGTATATGTTTGGAGTGCTGTGTGTACGTGTTTGTGTGTGTACCAATGAGTTTTAACAATGAGTTATTATTACATCAAACCACTTTTGAGGTAACTTTTTCATCAGATCAGATGAAAATTAATTAGAGAAATTTGAAGGTGAAACGGCTTAGTCTCCACCATCTAGGAATTTAACATAGAACAAAGAGATGAAAGACAAAGGTGACTCTTCTCATTTGAATTGTTTTCAAAATACTGTCGCTTGCTGTGAGTATAAAAAGACCATCACTGTTTTGTTCTTTGCTTGCTATTTGGTGGTAAAGAAGTGGAAACAACCTAAACCCCACCTAATTTTGGTTCACCCACCTCCACTGCAGGTATTGTATCATAGCTTCATTCAAACTCAAACCATGCATTTTTCTATGTCATCATTTTTATCAGATCAGTTTTACGAATTCCAACTCTCTACCATTACTTTTTTTTTATTAGTCTTTGAGATGTTGTTGTTTTTGCATTGTTGTTGTATATATTTTGCATTACGTTCGCAGTAATACTTTACATGTGGATTGCATGGACTCTTGCATTTCTTGTTCTTTCAAAGTTTCAGCTTAGGAAGTCTACTCTCTTTGTGTTAGTACAGTTGTGTCCATTTAAGAGCTACCAAGATAAAAGCAATCTCCACCTCACAGCAACTTAAGCTTGTACTTGTGTAATGAAATTTTCCTCTATACAAATATCCCCCTTTAACATAAACTTTTTCCTCTTTGCAGCAACCATCATTTCTCTAAATTGTCTGACGAATATTTTTGGGGGTAAAAAGCAGTGTAAAACTTGACAGTATCCTATAATTTCAGTGTGTGTGCATCCCTCTGCTCTTATTTATCTCCTCACTACATATGCCCAGGCTAAGAAGGCACTAAAGTTGAGTACAGGAACTCAATTCACACCCTACATTCTGAGTCTTTCACCAAGATTAAAGAGCCATGCATGTTCTTTCAAGAGTTTCCCTAATGGAGAAAAAATCTCAGCCACTGTGCATATTCATTACTATTTATTGCTGATGCTGAAACGCTACCTATATTCTCACTTTCTGACATATGAAAAGTTTGGACTTCTAATTCCGACACCTTTTGACCTTGGATCATATAAAATAAAGTTTCAAAATGTGGTCTAACGTTTTAGTTTCAATACAAAGAATCAATGATTTTCTTGAGTTTGACATCATGTATTAACAGTTTACAGACTACCGTTTGTATAATAATTATAATCTGTACTTGTACCTGTACATGTATAATTTTCGCTTTTTTTTTTCTGTAGAATGGTTTTCGCATGGGACTAGAAGCAAGTCAGGAAGACAAGCCAGATGCTCAATGCGGTTTCAACTCTGGGTTCAGAGAAGCTTTGCAGATGGCTCTTGCAGCAGGGAAATTGGATGGAGAAATCTGGTATATGGATTGGATTTTGGTTTTTGTGCTACACTGCTGTCATTTTTAAAAGTACATTATTTACAATTTTACCGGAGAGCCAAAAAACTGAATGTTGTTACCCAGGAAACAAACTCTTTGCAGTACAATTTTGATAATAACTTCCTATAAATATCTTTAAAGCATCTTTTCTTGGTATCAACTAGGCCAGGGCAAGATCGACGGCAAAAAGACTCGAGGCCTCGATTCCAAAACTGAAAAAGAGTCGAGGAATCGACTCCGATTTTCGAGTTTG
>NW_004797290.1:2407976-2426825 GCF_000002075.1 Aplysia californica | reverse complement strand
AATGCATTTTTAACTCCGCCTAGGCCAACATCAAAGAAGCCGCCTTATGCGTCCTGGTGCGGTGTCTGTTTTGAAGCAAAAAACTCGACTGTGGGGTGGGACAGCCCTAGGTCTAGGCCTAGACGGTCATATAATCGCCTAGGCCTAGGCCTATCCCATGACAGGACTGTAATAGTGAGGTAGAGATTTAGATTCTTGCCTCGATTCTCGGAGTCTAGGCTAGGAACCAGGCTAAAAAAAAAGGAGACGGGAGGCGTCGACCCTGGGCGGACTCGAAGCTTAGAGTCTGGGAACATGGAACAAGATCGATTCTTTGAGTCCTCATTTGGAGTCGAAAGAATCGATCCCAGAGTCGATCTTGCCCTGGCCTAGTATCAACATTCAGCTTTTTTGGCTGTCCTGTAAAATGGTAAAAACTGCATTTACTGTATTTCTAAAAATGACATCAGTACATGGATGACATGCATACAACTCATGCAGCAATCGGTAAAATACTTGACTATTCATATGGACTGAATTGAGAAATAAAGGGAGTGTTTAGCCAGCTAACTGTGGAAGCTGTTTCTCAATCATGACAACACTTTTCATTTTTTAGCCATTGTATTGGTAATTTAGGGACAGCCCTTGTCATTAATCTAAGTTACGAGCTGCACGCTGGTCTGTGGAAACATTGCAGTAACCTTAGCCCTGAACTGCACTTTGCTCAGAAAAGAATACTACATCATAATTAAAATGTTGATACAGATATGTGCATTTGAATGAATCTACCATTTTTACACAGCCCACACCAGCACCTGCAATACAAATGCTTACTACATAGCTTTCAACAAACACCCAAATTCAACAAAATAGAAGGTCGGGCCTGACCGACGACTTTATATCCAAGTTCCACTTTTAGAATAGATGTGAGTTTGTGTTTAAAGAAGACAATAACATGGTTGTGGTTTTGTTGAAATCTACAACTTAATTCTGCTTGCTTCTGAAAAGACATTTTTTTAAAGTCTATCAGGGGAAAAGTTGAGGCTTGTAGTAAGCCTACGACACAGCATTACTTTGACTAATCTTAGACCTATATTGTGCTGCGAGTGAGGTTTCAGACTAAAAACTTGAAAACATAACCTAGAAGATTCGAAGTTTTTATACCTCAGAAAGGTTGGAATGAGGATTTAACTCTTTAAAGAACCACACACTGCGTTTCACAGTTTTTTCATTAAGTTCTAAGAGCTGCGCACTGCGTTATTTAAATCATTGTTGCGATAAAATGAAAATATGTACAGTTAAGTCCACAAATCTCGAACGCAAAAATCCCATTCTCGGGTATCTCAAACATAATGCTCGGTCCCATTTCAGTCTCTATGTTTTCTTTGTATTGACTTCACGGAGTTCCCAAACACACAACACTCGAAATCTTCACACCACCCTCGAATCTCGAACAAATCCACTTTGCATTCTCAACTAAAGACCCAGCTTTACAGTCTTTCTTGCCACGGGTAGGTGTTTTGTTGTTATTGTTACAGCCAAAACGTGGTCCTTATCTCACTACGAGAGGCTGGAGGAAGTGGGAACGGGGAAGGGGGTTGGGGAGTGATGCTGACCGCACTGCATGACTGGCATGCTACGGGTGCAATCATGCTGTGGGACACGCGCAATGTGGATGGCAAGAGGTGTAACTTACTGTAATCCAGTGAAATGAGAGGAAAGGAATAACGTAGGAGTCGGCTGTGCACACGTGAGATTTTCTGCTCTCCACTTTCATTCATCTTCTTGCTTTCACACCATCAACACAGTCATCGAGGGAGCTAAGCATGTTAACTGTTTTAATGTTCTTTTTTACCTCCCTTGATTTTCTCGCTATTTCTTTGTATAAATTGGGGCTTTCACGGACATGATGAATTGCGGAAGTCTCGAACACTATTTCCAATCCCTGACGAATTCGAGTTACCTGTGTTTGACTGCAGTCTTCTTTTTGAAGAGTTGATTTTTTTATTTCTCCAACTTCTGCTTTGTCTTTGTCAAGTGTCTAGAACTCAACGTTTTAGCATTATATCGCATCCATGATGTCAGTGGGAAGACCTGGAATAACATCAAGAGGCAAGTCCAGGATAGAGAAAGGTGGAAGGTGTTTGTCCGTGGCCTATACCCTGGTGCAGGGTGAGAAAGGCAATGATGATGATGATGATGATGTCATTGTCAGTGATGCAGTGGGTGGCTCATTTCATGTGGATATAACTAAGAAAAATAATGAGGGTGTATACCGTTCAGATGAAAGGGTATTGTGACTATATTTGTTGCCTTTTCTCCTCAAATTTGAAGTAGCTATATTTTTATAGTTGTAGGTAATTTGTTATCTTGAAATTTAGAGAGAAAAGATTGGATTCGACATTAACATTTTAAAATTTTTATGAAGAAAAAATTCAGTGTTTCTTTATGATTACATGACATCAATGCACATAAGAACGCCTCATCAGAACACACATTTTTCTTTAAAAATCATTTATTTCCTGATATTGTGGTTTTTGACATTATATATTTTTTATCTTATTTATGAAGTTTTTTGTATAACATCCTAGATTCTAGATGAGCATTTCAAGGGAAGATACCCCAACAAATTTTGATCTAAACCCTGAACACTTAAAGTAAGAGTTAAAAGAACTTTAGACCAGTTTTATGCAAACCTGTCTTTTTAAGCTTTTGGGCAAAAGATCTCTATAGAACTATTTAGATGGTTGTGAAATTAATTTGTACCTCGAATCAAATGCAGCTCTACATAATGTGTCTTTTCTCTCAAATAGATGATAACCACTGCGGAACTCACTTTTGATAAGAACCCAGCTACAAACCTTGTTTTCATTTCAAGCATTAAGTATTAACGCTTTTTTTTTCAAACATTCATTTAAGTGGACTCTAATGTGTATGATTTTTTTTACAATCAAACTCTTTATATTATCTATTTATTATCATTATGTTGTTGTATAGAGATTGAATGCGCTTTTCAACACTGTAAGGTTATTTAAGAGGCGGGACATCTGAATTTAACCTCAATGGCTGATAATACCAAGCCAAATTGGGAGAGAGCGTAAAAATTTCCACAAAACAACCCACGTTCAAGAGCGCCCCATTAGGGATTCAAACCAGGGCCATCCGCTCAGTAGTCCAGCATGATACCAACTGGGCTAACAGATTCTTTTACAGTGTGCCTAATCTATTTATTAGTAAGTGAAATGTTGCCAAAACTTCAGGTTGACTCTGCTTTGTTAATTCTTCTTTGTTTCATGATTTTTCAGCGCAAGATTGACCCTACCAGGCTTGAATCAAGCAAGCAGCACTGAGTCAACAGCAGCTGAACAGAAAACTGCTGAAGGTGACAGGAAAAGAGAACAAGTTACCGGTAGCAGTGCAGCGATGTCACTGCAGAACATCTTGACTGCCAACTCCGTACTTATTGAAGAAATACCAGCGTTCCTTTCTCCAACTTTCCACGAGAAGATAGCTTCATTTGGCTCTGTGAAAGAAAACTTTGGCAGTCTGAAAGATGACTCCTCTCACATTGTGTCAGAGAAGGAAGTTAAGTCTTGTGATAGTGATGGAAACAGTCAGAGCCATAGGACTGATGTGAAAGACTCTTCTGTGTGCGAGGCTGTGTGTAGTAGTCAGTCTCCATTCTGGAATCAGTTGGAGTCTTTTAAAGCTCAGGCCCACTCCATTGATTTTGATTTGCCTACTTGAGCTGCTTAATATGCTCAAGAGCTCGGCTGTATCAACAGAAAGATTTTTTGGACACAATCTCAGACAAATCCCCTTCCCATTTCTTTTTGCATGATTTGTCCTAAAGAGCTCATGTCTTTTCCTGTGATGTACAGGTTCAAAGAATCAGAGCTAATGTCAAATTGCACATATACTGATCAGTTTTTCTGTAAGTCTTCTGCATGCATGCTTTAATGTGTTCATACCTTGACATACAGTATAATCCACTTATATCGACAGCCGATGTATCGACATTTTGACATATCGACATGTTTTCCAATTACGAAATTTTTCCTTCAATATCTTCACTATACAATTTCTCTTAAAAATACGACTTTTTTTCGGCCCACTCTGCTTTATCGACATGCTTCCTGGGTACCTGGCGAAGCCCACGAACATAAATGGGGGAAAAAGCCATGATAACAGTCAACTCATTAGTTCTTCATAAAGTCCGCATACCCACCAGGCTTTAGTAGGTCATGTAGGGCCTACACAGTGTAGTCTCCAACACAGTACAGTGCCTTACAGATGTGAGCGTCAGCGTTGTCAGTGAGTCAGTGCCTCGCTTTTCCATTTTCTCCAGCAAGCAGCCATAAACAGGCTTTACAAGGATGCTACAACAAAGTTTACGCTGGTGTGCGCACCGCTCGGTCTTTGGTACCGTAACTCCAACCCCCTCCCCTCTTGTTAGTTTCACTGTGTAGTTTTGTGTACTGTAAGAATCAAGGGAAGCAACCAGGTTAACACTTTGCCATCACATCTGGCAGATCGATGATGTTTACCACTTTGTTTCTTGAGATTTTCCCCAAAATGCTTTTGCCTTTGATGGCAAGAGTTTTTACTATATAGATCTATATATATATATATATATATATATATATATATATATATATATGAGCCTTGTGATGGTAAAGTGTTTAAAAGTAGTGTTGTCTTTTTACCGCTGACCTCCCCTTGTTTTTTCCTCTTTGGCTTTATATTTTTTATTAACGACAGTTTTATATACCGACATCAAATCCACTTCCCAAAGCCTGTCGGTATAAGCGGATTTTACTGTATATTTGTTTGTACTTGGTTTGAAAAATTGAAAAACTTTTTACAACTGCCTTAATTTTTACCCATCAATTTATGTGATAATTTAGTGATGCAAAAAGAAAAAAAGAAAACAATAATAATAAGGAAGAGATACTGGTCATTTGTACAGGAGATTAAACAATCTTGGCTGTCCATTCATTGTCTTTGATACTTCGTTGTTAACTCATCTTCTTTCTTTGCACTCCCCTGCAGGATCTCAGGAATAGTCTACTGCTGGTTCTTTAACATGCAGTGGAACTGATTTTTACATAGAGAAAAGAAAAGGGGATGAAAGAAGAACATTCTGGAGAAGCAAAATTTTTGGCTACTGTCAGGTTTTTAAACCTGGGACCTTATGAATGAAAGATGAACACAGTAGGCCCTACCTCTAGTTCATAGGGGCCCCTTTTACCCCATTGTAACACCATATTGTGCGAGCCTTGTGTAAGTGTTTTAAATTAATCTAATGACTGCACCCATTCAGTGCACTGAACACGAGAAGTTGTGAGAGTCACTGCACATATATAATTGTATGTGACACGAAGCGAAACGGACTAACTTTTTAAGTGGCGCAGCTGCTTTCTCCAGTCTGTAACACTTTGCCGTCACATCTCAACGATCGGCAATGTTTACCGCCCAGTTTCTTTGGATTTTCCCCGAAATGCTTTTGCCTTTTGATGGCAAGGGTTTTTACTATATATATGAGCCTTGTGATGGCAGAGTGTTAAATATGTCTGAAGAAATCCTCTAAAAATATAAATTTCACTTTTTGATTTTCGAAGAGCTATACATAAGCAGTGGTCCATTTATTCAAAGGCAGTGAAAGAACACCTGCATACATCATTCCATGGTACTAGAGTGAAGGAAGAAAGAATGCTCAAGTACAGTCACACCTCGTTATACCGCCTGCCTTGGGATGAGCATAAAAAGTTGGCAGTAAAATGGGGATGGCCGTACGAGATACCACCGATTGCCAACTTGACTAGTGGTAGATGAGTAGAGACTAGAGAAAAAATGTGGTTAGTCTTGCCTAGATCTGTCTTGTGCAATTGCTATGCACAGCTCAAAATAAGTAACAGTTAATTACTTGTACAGTTCCAGCTGAACTATAAGTAACTTCAAATTGAAAGAAGCTAGGATCAGAAGCTAGGCTGTATATGTGTCAAGGACCCTGGAGACTGACATTTAAAAAATCCAACACATTGTACTCATCAGTCCTTGCGCCACCTTACACCTATCCTTTAGAACTGCGCACGAGTCCTTACAATATAAAGGACTTACGGGCGCCCACCAGCTTTTAGGCTGTTACCTGGCGATGCTAGATATTATTTTGGTGGTAGGCCGAGTTGGCACAGTTCCTTTTAAGCTTCTCTAGGTAATTTTAAAATTTCATTCCAATTTTTTAAAACAATTAATATTTGCCAAAGCCCCAAAATGATAACATTTTCAAGAACAGGGTATTGTTTTTTCTTTTATTTCATGGAGGTGATCTATGTATATTTTGGTGGAAATGATTCTCTTTTCATGTTTCGAGAAAGCATGCAGATGTTGTGGACAACCTATATCCCATTTCTATCTTTGTTAAGAAATGGGTATGTATGAATAATCAACTAGCGCCACAGCTGTTTGTTTGATTTTTTGTTGGTTTGTGGGTCTTTTGCCTCTGGCTTATACAGTGGAGTCCACTTATAATATAACGAGTCCTGAAATAACGAGAAGTCTGTTATAAAGACACTTTTGTAAAATCTCTGGGGTTTTTTCCTTCTTTATCTTTGTAAAATTAAGTACTGCTATGGTGCAATCAGACAAACACATGAGTCGGTTATAGTTATAGCGGAATACTGCTGCTGCTGTGCACAGCGTATAGGCCAATTATACATGTAGAACCTCGCTAGTTGAAAAACTTGTTGGTGATTTAGCAAAACAAAGAATGTGAGGAGAGCCCATGTGTGTCAACAATGAAGGCCGGGGCCGAGATGGCCTAGTCTAGATTATCTAGGCCTGCCATGCCTCTCCCTTCTGCGATGCGGGGATGGAGAGGTCACAGTGTTGTGATGGACGGAGCGAATATGTGACGTGGGCAGGGTGTGGTATTGTGTGTGTACCCATGTGCTCAAGCAGACGGAACGCACCACAGGGTGTAGTGGGGTGGGGAACAACACAGCAGGCGAATTAGCCTAGAGCCCTTTCTTTCTGATCGCCAACGCCGAGCTGTCAACATCAATGGCGCTAGAGAACGAAACCTGATTCTATTTTTGATCAAGTAAGACCTAGCTTAGAGTAGGTCATGTCAAACAAAATGAAAAGAAATAAACAAAACACCAAACTCATAGATTAGACCTACTTTATTATTTCTCATGAATTTATTACAGTGGAACTGAGATTCAATGAGGTCGCCGGGTCTTGCCCAAAATCTCGTTGAATCCGAGTGTTCGTTATAGCAAACATGAGGCTTTGTGTAGATAATAACAGGCACTGAGCAAGTAATGTATAAAGAGAAGTAAAAAGTGGAGCCTCAAATGCCTGCATATTATTATGATCTGTGCAAAAAAAAAGACAGATTAGTTCAAATTCAAATGCACACCTGTGTCATCTCGATTGTTTGCCAAAAAGGCCATGAAGACTACTCTTTGATCATTAGCAAAAGAGATACATCATTTTCTTTTGCTACTATTAATTTTGTTATCTACTCTCATTTTTTAAAAATTCAGCAATGCTATCAATACAAGGGCTAAGACATTATTAGTTTTAAAAAAGGATGATTGCCTCTCATGCTGAAGTAACCGGTTCGATTCCCAATTTGAGTTGGCATTGGGACCAGTCTTCTCTGATAACTTATAAAATGGTTGGAGATCCCACAGTGATCCCACCCAGACAGAATTCTAAATGAAGCTCTATATTTTTTTACACTGAGAAACCGATAAAAGTCTGAATAGTGCATCGAAGTGTGCCCCAACAGCTGCCTGTAAATTGAGGCACAAAGCCGTCTAAGTCAGAACATGATGGCCACTATGAAGAAAGTAACAATCAGCTGTAGGCCTACTTGTAGTACTGTGTCATGAGTCAGACACAGTCAACAAGTCTGTAGTTTTGGTGTTTTTGTTATTAAAAATAGTCGTCGGTGTTGAGCATTTACAATGTAGAAGAGATTACTTTACACAGCCTTATATAAATATATTCTATAATATATATTGGGGTTCTGTTTTTGCTTTTTGCTTGGTTTTATTTATTCTTTTTATTTTTTTTATTTATTTTTTTTTTGGGGGGGGGGGGGGGGTCAGTTAGAGCTTTACCGCGCTCATGCATTTTGGTAGGAATCAATTGTGAATTTTGCGTGGGTGGCCACCAAAACCTACTTTTATCAATTTTGGTAACATGCGCAACGTGCACAAGGGACCTCTGAGATTTTTTTTGCCCTGGTCTGAAAAGGTTAGGTGTTGGATCTTACCTAATCTAAGCAGGAGGCCTGGTTGTAAGTAGAAGCCAAGGAGTAGCAGTAGAGTAGAAGGGCAGCAAAAAAAGTTTGAAGCCCAAGGGAGGAGGTACAGCGGGGGTGGGGCTGAAAGCGGAGACAAAATGTTAAAAGAACAAGAAAAAATGCATAATTTAGAGGTACAATTGTTAAAAGAAAAAAGCATGTTTTTTTTTTTCTCTCTGTCCTGAAAAATAATGCTGTTTAGGCTTAGCACAGTTTAAAAGCATGCTAACAATATAATGGGATTTGAAGGATTGCCTGTTTAATTTTCTTTCTTTTTTTCTTTTTTTTTTTTTTGGTAAGTGCTTTATGGCGCTCGCAATTGCACAAGGAAATATGAGTGCATGTGACACATTAAACATTTTCAATATAATATGCATGGCCGCAGCGACCTCTTATCAGTTTTTGAACACCCCAGGGATCTTTAACGAGCACAACTTGCACACAGGGCCTCTGAGATTTTTCACTATTATTATTATCCAAAAATGATAAGTATTACATCTCTTACCTACCCTATAATCAGGGGTGTGGTGAAAGACAGCAGCAAGAAGGAGCTAAGGAGTAGCAGTTGAAATGCTGCAGAAAGAGTCAGGAGGCCAGAGGAGGGTGTAGGCCACAGCCCTAGGCTAGGCCACAAAGTAAAAGAAGAGGAGAGCGTGTAGTGTGTGATTTCTGATTCATTGAATTGCGATTGTTGATGCTCCTAGGCATACGCACGCATCCACTTCACCAGTTCTACAGCAGGCCTACCGGTACGATAGACAGCACAAGCAACAAACCGAGGAAAAGATGGCTTCCAACAAAAGACTTTAGGAAATGCTTCTCACTCGAATTAGAGGCCAATATATAATATTCAATGCAGTAGACAAGAAAGGGAAGACTAATCTGAAGCGCAAATTTTATTGATGCGGGAGGGATGTAATCATGTGGATATATAGATGTTTCAATAATTTCCCCTTTGCATTCCTATAGAGGGAACTCGCCTACAGAGGGATTTTTTTTCAGGAACCAAAAGTCCCTCAATAGCCGTGTTCTACTATACACACATCATACAAAATTTGGCAGCACGCTACATCCCATAAAATGTGTGGTACATAACACATCACAGACAATTTCACTAGATAACCAATACATGAAGATAACCAATGCAAGAAGATATCTAATGAAGATGACTACGGATACTGCATAAAAGATAACTCTGCCGAAAGCTGATAAAACACCTTTTTTTCTTCACAGCAGTTTCGAGAAAAAGATTTTTTTTTGTCAGCGTAACCATTGAAAATAGAGTTCTTTTGAAATTTGAATTACATTTTATTCAAAAACTAGTCGCAGTTTCACTTTGATTTTTTCACACAAGGAGGGAAACAGATTAGGCTTTCGATTTCACAAAAAAAAACCCATTTTGGCATCAAAATGAAAAAATGCATTTTGTCAGCTTACGGCAGAACTGATACCAAGATTATAGCAGGAGCGAAACATCATCACCTCCGTTTTTAAGTCAGCAGTGTTGTTTACAGTCAGCAGTGTTGGGCAAGTGTTAAAGTAAGTACATTGGTTTAACGCCCCTATCAATTCTATGAGGTTACCTAAGGGGGAGGACCTCCGAATTTAATATAAAATCCGTCTCTGACAGGACCAAGCAAAATTAATTGAGAGCCCTGAAATCTTTAACTCCACAAAACGACCCTAGTTCAAGTTCAAGGAACACCCAGACTGGGATTTGAACCACGGCCATCCACTCCATTGTCCAGCATGAAACCAACTAAGCTAATGGAGAATGGAGCACCCATAAGAGGTTTTTTTATATTATACTTATAGTAGAGGGTTTTACGGCGCTCGCAACTGCATAAGGTCATATGAGCGCCAAGGGTGTCAACAGAGAAGTCTTTACAGAGAATCAGACTTACTCTGCTCACCTCTCTAGCTTCAACAGCACAAGGTCTGCTTCAACTATCAAGGCACCCCGGGAATACATGTAGCAGCTCACAAGAGAGTGACAAACATACAAAAGAAGCAGAGGAAAATGATAATAGTAATAGTGAGGATTAGGAAAGAAAAAGCAGCAGTTCCCTGTTGTAGATCAGGCACAGTTATGAGCGTGACATGAATCAGCCAATTTACAATTCTGTGCTTGAACGACAAATGTCCCCCCTTTGGGAATAGCCTAAAGACACTACAGTCAGTGGCACTGCCCCGGGGGGTTACCCATAATAAGAGTGTTGAACACAATATATAAATTATATTCAAGAGCAAAAGTCCACATGGCACTGATAGAGAAGGTTAGATAATTATAACTTGTAAAAATAAATGACTTGTGCAGAACAAAAGGTTTTTAATCGTTCTTGATCATACAAGGCTTGACAATAGGAGAAGAGTATCATCTTTGTTTTTCAGTCTGAAGGAATGAACAACAGTCCAGGAGTAATCATCATTTTACAGCCTGAAGGAAGCAAAAACAGTGCTGAATACATAAAAAATTACATTCAAGAGCAAAAGCCCACATGTCATTGAAATTTGATGTATCACGTATAAAAATAAATGTTTTGTGCAGAAAAATAGGTAAAGAGTGCTTGATCACAAAAGACATCATAATGAAAGAAGATCAGAGTAAGTTTAACTTCAACAGCACTTATAACACAAAGGTTTGAAACCTATATGTATATGAAGATTTAGAAGTATTGCTTGTTGACAGTAACCATACAAAGCAAAGGAAGCGAGATAAGGACGATAGGTGTTTATAGGAAAGCAGGAGCAAACCACACCAAAGCACCTACAAACCACACTTGATTTTAATTATTAAAATACTAAAATAAACCAAAAGGCATACTAGAACTAGAATGACTGATCGTACATATATGTTATTCATCCAAACTGACACAAATTCGATCATTTAGTAGACTGAGCCAAACTGAACTGACATGGATATGATAATAATCCAACATACAGAGAGACTCCATTTTTAAAACAAATAAAATTAAAAGGTGCCCCGCGTGGGAACCAACCTCACTACATACTTCTGTGTGCAAAGAAGAAGAGCCCATCTCTGACACCGCAAAGGTCCTTGGGCAACTATGGTGCAAGGCTTCCACAGTAGTAACAGATAATACTTTATAATGATAACACTGTATGTAATTCAACTTTCCTCTGAGAAAGTTGTATTTGAAAATAGCAAAAGTTGCAAGAAAAATTTGCAAAAATTGCAAGAAAAGTTGCAAGACGTGTACAGTACAGCTAACAAATTTTCATGGGATTATTGGAAAACATAGTCGGTATGCTCATTGCAATCAAAGTAACCAACATGAGTTTTGTCAGATCAAAATCAAAAGTATGTGAACGTTTAATAAAAAAAAAAAAACGACAACAAACACATAAAAAAACAGCATGGAGGTTGCAGGGTATACAAAAACAGTTTGTGTCAGGTCCTTAACTCATTCGCTGCGCCGAGCCGTGGGCGGCGGCGCGGCTAAAGTGCCGTCAGTACGCTAAGCCGCCCCCGACAGCTCGAGAACCGATCTTCAATTTTAGCTTAGATTCTATTCCAATCCACACGTTAAAATAAAGGTCATAATATAATGTTGCAGGGTTATGCAAAAAAACGCGGCCGCACAATCGCATAATCCGACGGGGAGAGATTGGGGGATCGGGTCAGGTCGGGTCGTTTGCTCGCCAGATTGATAGCGCAAAGCGGCTATTGTGGTACAAGGCGATCGCACCTGGCTCATTGCCTAAAAAACAAACGCCTTTGTTATCAGGTGACAAGTCGGGCGATCATCTCGACCCGACCTGATCCCATCCGCAAAGGCCACTGGCACCCCGTACAAAAGAAGTGGTAGGATCTAGCCTATTTCCCATACGAATTGTTCCCCTTCGAATTGTCCACCTTGGCATCGTTATTTTTAGTCGTGGAAGAAAGTTTTGGTAATGTTTAACAGAATTTTATTATTATTTTTCCAACTTTTGCAGAAAATTGGATACTAAAATTCGCAAACTCATGAAAATGGCAAAAGTTGCACTTGCGGGTTGCGGGCGCGAATTTCTCTGAGGACAAAATATAATCCATTACATGTAATTTATTTCAATTTTAAACAATCAGAACATTTGAAAGACACATCAAAAATCATATCAAATGCAGTCATTTGAAAAAAACCCACTTTATGCAAATGGTGTTACGTGTTTAGTTTTGGTAACTGACGGGACAAATGAGGTATTGTTTCTGTCCTGTCAGTTATCAAAACTACACACAGGTCACATAATTTTCAAAAAGTACTCTTTTTTCAAATAACTGAATTTATTGAGATAAGATAAGGTAAGATAAGACAGTACTTTATTACCCATGAGGGAAATTTTTCTTGGCTGTACATGTACAGGACCGTAAAAACATATGCAGAGGTATACATAAAAATTTTAAGTATATATTACTCTCATTAAAATTCAATGAAAAGTGAAGTAAAGCTGACAAATGTACATATCACATGAGATGCATCATTCAACCACAAGCAGGAATTTAATTACAAGACCTTTAGACTTATAGATAGGCCTATAGATACATACTCCAAAAAGCAATACACATTGATGTTCATTCTGACAGAAGCTTTATACTAAACAGTACGGTAGATCCAAAAAAACTTTTATTGTATCAGACTTTTTTAGTTCTTAGAGGTACATTATATCTGCCATGGCGTGATCTTACAATTTATGTGAAAAGGGGGTGTGGTTATTATGGGACAGCCTGTTCGCCACTTCACTATCACACACACACACAAGATGTAACTTTGGTGTGTTTGTGTGGGGGGGGATTAACAAAGTCTGTCTACTTGGAAGTAGTATCCCTCTCAACAAAGTTCCGAGAGGCAGGGTAGATGCAGGCCTCCCAAATAAGCTAAATTGCTTAAAGTGTATTGTCTTTTTTTTATTTTTTATTCGTTTTATGGTACTTGCAACACATTTGGAATGAATGCTGAAGATTAGAGGTGTTACAAGAGAGTAATGAACATAAAAAAGGAGTAGGAGAGAAAAGGAGGATAGATGTTGATAGGAAGGGAGGAGCAAATCACATCAGAGCACCGGGCTAACCACTCACGTGGGGTGTAAAATTCTACTTCTAAAAAACAATTACATTAAACTACAGACATCCGAGGTTTTCTAGAATACATTGAATCCCGATGCTCGGGAGAAAAGAAAATGCGGCATCTTTGGGTGACTTATGTAAAATTTCTGTTTTCTTAAAACAGCGGGATTTTAAGCGAAATGGGATCGTAAGCGATGGGATCTTAGGCGGAGACTACTGTAAATATAAATGAAGCAAGCTTTGTAAAAGAAATCGCATACCATACATTACTACATTACTAACTTAGCATCCCCATAAAAGATAAAACATTCCAAGAGCAATAAAAGCAATGAAAACACCAGCCAAAAAATCTCTGGTTTCAACAAATGCTAAACAGTGATAATGAAAATGAGTTGCTCACAAGGCGTACAAGCATAGTGTAAAAGTATGTAGCCTACACCTCGGTTGCACATCATTTCTACATATGAAAGACCTCAAATCCAGTGTTGCAGTCACTCTGCTCTGACCACCCAATCCACCAGCCTTTACTACTTCTGACACTTTTCATTCCTTTAACCATTAGCAAACTGAAAAGATCTGTAGCCTACAATGTTTATTCGCCCTCTCCTCTGTAGGCAAAATCTTTGCTGGAATATGAGGTCAAATCATACTCGTCATCAGTTTTAATTTTAGATTAAAAGTAAGAGTGTTACAGCATTTGCAATACAATAAGCTCATACAAAGGAAGAAGACTGGAGGTATTATAAGAGAGTAACAGACACAAAAAAGGAGGAGATATCAAGACAATGGACGTTTGATAGGAAAGAAGGAGAAACACAAACAAGATCATGAAAGTATTTTGCTCCCATGATGATGATGATTTATTTTTTCCTAGTATGTTCCTGATGAAGCCCAAGTGGGCAAAATGTCGATATCTTAAAAATAATAAAACAAAATTCTTTAGAATCATTAAAGATGTGTTCTTTTTTTACTGTACAAGAATGATAATGACTGAAATGGTGATGATGATGATGATGATCAAGATGAGGAAAAAAATTGTCAAACCATAATTAAAGTCTACATATATTTCATACTCTTCTACAACGATGATGATGAAGAAGATGATGACATTTATACAATTAACTCTTTGCGGGCGTATCACCGATATATCGATGTGAGTCCACACCCCTTGCGGATGTATCGCCGGTATATCGGCTGTGATAGGGTGCCTCAGTATTGTTTCGTTTTAACATGATCCGTCATTTATAATTACTTTTTATTGTTATTGAAAACTTGGAAAGGTTTTAGGAAACAAAAACATTTAGTTTCACTTTGTCAAAGCATGGGTTGGGGAAAAATGAGTGAATCAGTTCTTGCGGTCTTGCATCAACAAAACGATGTAACCGGATTCAATATAAATATCATAACTCTAACAAAAATTGGAATACTGCTGGATTTTGCTCTTGGCCTGTATATGATAAGATAGCTATGCTGATTTGCTTTCACATGGTTTGGGGAATGTAATTTTTTCCATCAAAATTTATTTTTCTCATCACCATCGCCATTTCTAACCCTTGTAATGCATACTAATGTTCAAAATTGATCCTTGTTTCATGTTGGAATGTATTCCTCATTCAATTTCCATCAATTTGATATATCATGTTATGTTTTGAGCGCATGTTTTGCTTATATAAATTTATTTTGTACACCACCTGTGTAGCCAAATTGAGCCACAAGCTAATTACGTCAAGACCCCAAAAAAAACTGCGCCCGGAAAGAGTTAAGATGATGATTGGGGGTCTAGAATGTTAGCATAATCTGTCATCGTGCACTGTCACCAGAAAGTTATGCTCTATTACAATGACAATGATGAAGAAATTTATGATGATAATGATGATGATAAAGATGATGACATTAATATATTAATAAGACGATGAAGAGGGAGACTGCTCCAGAATTTTTGCATAATCAATCATTGTGCACTGCTACCAGAAAGTTATAGTTATACTCTTCTACAACGATAATGATGATGATGATGATCGCGATGAAGATGGTGGCATCGATAAAATTAAGACGATTATGAAGCAGACTGCTCTAAAATGTTTTCACAAGCAACTGCTGTTTATTTGTTTAAGTAATAGTTTTGCAGAATTAGCAATACATTAGGTCATATAAGAAAAAAGTGCCAAATATTAGAGGTGATACAAGAGAGTCACAAACACAAAAAAGAAGGAGACATAATGATGATATATGTTCGATGGAAAAGAAAGAGCAAAGCACCTGCCAACCACCCACTCTATTACTATGCACTGGCACCAGAAAGTTCCACTGCAGGTTTTTCAACTTCTGGAAGCGGCCAAGTGTTGCCAGTCAAGGAGCAGAAAAGAGTCATCAGGGTATTTGTTACCGAGGAGCTGAACCCACAATCCTGTCCCAGATGACTGTCTGCCTCATCATCTTTTGCCTTTATGGTTTCTTTTGTCACCAGGTTGGATAAAATCTCACTGATGCAAAGACGAGGGTGACTGCCCAAGAGCGGCGGAATGTTTACTTCCTTCTCTGTCGTTGCCACAACCACGTGTGGTTGGGTAAGGCCCTTTTCAGCACAGTGTATGTGGATTTGCGGAACCAACGTGAGAAGGTACTCAAACTCACTGTAGTTAGAGAGAGAAAGAGAGACACATAAATGGTTTGAATGAATAATTTCTTACTGATATTGACATATTTTTATTTTACATGTCATTTAGGAGGCCGGCTGCTTCTCCTGTGCTGGTGAGTGTCGAGCTTGGCTGACTGGGATACAAAACCCCAAAAGGAAGATGGAAGAAATCTTAAAAACCAACTTCCCTGTCTGATGTCTCCTACAATGCAATGGCCAAGAGCCTAACCATATTGCCAAAGACAGAAGGAGGGAGGGAGAGAGAGAGAAAGAGAGAGAAAGTCATATGTGGTTGTTGTTGAGTAGTGGTATAGGGCCGGTCAACACAATACGGACCATATTTTGCTAGAGTCAGACCTAGACAAGAGAATCACAGAGAGGAAGGAGTAGCAACAGACCCCACCAAATACCGACCAACCACTCAAAATGGAAAAAACAATCAGAACTAAAAATCACATACCGTTACACAGAGAATAGAGAGAACAGAGTACACCGAGTCTACAAAATTGCACAAGAAAACAAAACAGAATATGACAGCATGCGCAATAAAAAAACATATCATGCTTGTATTTCAATTTTATACAGGGTCAGAAGAGCGTTCCCAGGGACTGTGAAGACATTTTCCCCCTAAAATACAAGTGAAAAAAAAAAGAAGATTTTTCAGCAACCGAGTGATCTGCGAGCTTAGGCTCACATCAAGCATTTATAAGTCAATGACACACCGTCTAGACAGGTGGACACTTAGGTGTGTCCTTGAGCAAGACATGATAACCCTAGCTCAAATACAAGGCGTTGCAGAGTGGCAAATGACTATGGTGCGTATGTAGAGTTGAGTGTACTGGCGAAAACAAAATGTGATCTAAGGTTTTTTACGCCTCCATTGACACAACTTAGATCACTTAGGAGGGGGGCTGCTTTGACCTTGTCTGTCATGGCCAACCCAGGCTGAGATGGATACAACATAACATTGGCAGAAAGACGAGAGATGCTCATTAAACTCTCTCCCTATATATGAGAATTGAGTTCACGTTTCAGCGTGTGACAGCAAAGCTTTTACCCACTACACCACAGACACTGGTTCTGCATTCAATAAGACAGAGAAAACTTTCCTGGAAAACAAAGAAAGAAACATCACGGGACTTTATTTCATTATTTTACCTGTCCAGAGGTTCCTGCCCCAGCAGTAGAACAACAACTCTGGGTTTTACCATCTCTTGAAACATGACTTCCAGTTCAGTCTTGTTATACTCATTGCAGCTCTGAGAAAACAAATAAGAAGCAAAAAGGAAGATCATCTTTTTTAAAATAAACTGATCCTGTTAAGGCATTTTTTTAGAAGAATGTTAGGTACCTACAGTGGCTGGGTGATTAATAAGCTCTGGTTCACAATAATGTCGAGCATACATCAGTAACACAGTCACAAGGCAGTTGGTTACTTGGGATATGTCTTTGAGTGAGACATGATAAACAACACAAAAACAGGGAATGTTCAGACGCCTCTGGTAATGATGTGTTACTAAGAGTAGTAAGACTGTCTGTATCTATGTGTTAGGAGCTGTTGTGTCCCTGCCGGTCAATATCAGTCACATGAAGGAAATTTCAAAACTGAGTTAACATTATTTTCAAAAACTATCAACTTTTCCCTACAATTTAAAACAAGAATGAAGTAAATATGACAATATTGGACAAAAATACAGAACTTTTAATTGCACGAGGTGAGGAAACCAAAGTTGAGCAACATGTTTCCATAGCAATGGGGGTCTTAGAATTGAGATAAAGACTTGAAATTTAGCACTTATCTCGGCTATGCCACTACAAGGAAAATACAGAAGTAGAAAAGTATTAATTCAAAGAAAAAGATTTTATGGACGAAACAAAATTTTCACGAGAATGGACTTCACGTCAAATGCAACAAAATATTTGCATCATACTAGGTAGGTACCAGATACTAAATTTTCAAAGTAGCTGCATGCCAAATTCATCTGTTTCATATGAAAGGCCTATATCTGATGAGAATTTTGGTACCATACTTTTACCTCTCAGTCAATGTTTAAGAGAATGGCAGCTGTTTCAATTTAGCATAATATTGCAGAAGTCGTTAACTGGCTGCAACCCCATGTTTGACAGATAATAAAAGAGTACCAAGTGCACCAAACATCTCTACATTAACAGAGTACAATCATTATAACAAAAAAATGAAGCCTAGTTTTTTTTCAAGACTGTGAGATCATTACAAATCAGTATTGTATTGCCTCAAACACGATGATCTGTCGTTATTTCAATAAAAACACTGAGCGTTGTCTCGGCCGGCGCCGCATCGGCCCCTGCAGCGAGCGAGTCAACTCAATACTGTAGTATACTGAGTGTTCCTCGGAGTTTCGCGGAAGGATTCATGCAAAATAATTCCAAGCCGATGACTTTATTCTAGGCCTAATAGAAAAAGAACTGTTCTTTCTAGCTGGTATTTCAAACATCGTGTTAAAAATGATCTCTGAAAACTTGAACGCTTTTTTTTTCCAAGGTTTTCTATCCAAACGCCAAAAAATAACAATCACGGGAAACCATGCTCAAAGCTGTAGCCTATAGTTCTCCGCCAAAGAAAAGACTGTATTTAATCATCAATCTTTCTGCAAAGCATTCGAAGGGGGCTCTCGTGGCCTAGAGGTTAAGGTGTTGGCCTCTCATTCAAAGGTCCCGGGTTTGAATCCGGATAGCGACCGAAAATTTTTCTTCTCTAAAATGGTCTCCTTTCACCTCCTTTCCTGCTCTCTAGCAATGTTCTGTTGTGTGCTTTCATTTCCACTTTCTGCCCCCACACCCCACCCCCTCACCTCCTTTGCCCCCTCCTCT
>NW_004797290.1:2406382-2407749 GCF_000002075.1 Aplysia californica | reverse complement strand
AAAATTCAAAATTTCTTACCAACTGAAAATATTAGATGTATCCCGCGCGCTCATATGACCTAATGCAGTTGCGAGCGTCGTAAAACACTAACAAAAAACAAAAAAGCATTCGAATGCATGGGCGTCAATTTTGAACCGGAGAACCTCGCATTTCCACGGCAATTCTTTAGCTCCAAATAATAGGATACATACAAACAACTCACACTATTGTAAAGAAGAAAGTCTGAACTTTTTCAAAGTGTTCGGCATTTGGTGTTTTGTAGCAAAAGAGCAAAGAAACACAGATCTGAATTACCCCCCTTTTATCGCTCACTCGGAAGGCTTACGTTCCGCGTTTACGCTACTTAATTATACATTTGCAATAGCACTAGCACCATAAACACATGAGAGCACACACACACACACACACACACACACACACACACACACACACACACACACACAAACACAAACACGCATACAAACAAACCAACACATATACACACACAGGCACAACACAATAAAAACGAATTTTTAAAGTCAATCCAAGTGTAAAACTGAAAGATCAACTGAGGAAAACAGCTAGCAAGGCACGCCCACACAGTCAGCTGTTTACGTAAAGAAGCTTGAAGTGAGCTGGAAGTTACCGTTTTTACTCTGCTTGTTTACATTTCTGACCATTCATGCTCGAAAAGGGGTCAAAATCTAAAAAATAGTTGCCAATGAAGAACGTTGAAGCAAAGATACTCCACTAGTGGAGAATCTTTAGTTGAAGCAAAGGTGGCCATGAGGTAATGGTTCTAAAAATAATCTCACAACTACACACTAGCAAAGTCCAAATTCCTTTATCTCGTCATCCAAGCTCACAACAAACCACACACACCTCCAAAATAAATCAAAATAAAATATTTATAGTTGATTATAGTTGCCATTTTGATCTTAACTGAAGCAGAAGACATCAAACTTTCAACAGATTTAAAAAACAAAAATTTCATGGAAAGTCACTTTTTGTCTTTCGAGCCTCGTGGATGATAATAGCAACACTGCGTCTACGACTGATATTGAGCGGGGAAGACAGATATATTAAAGAGAATACTCAGAATCTCATTGACAGAGAGGGAAACAAAAGTGCTCCAAATGGCAGGATGTGAAAGATCCATAAAATTAGAACCATCAGAAAAAGACAATTGAGATTCTTGGCCACATAAATAGATCAAATGGACTAGAGAAATTGCTGCTGTGTGGAAAGATAGAGGGGAAAAAGAGCAGAGGAAGACAAAGGTATTTTTTTACTTTCCCTCCCGTCTCACACTCAGCTACCAGTTGTCTATTTTCTACTAAATATTGATGCGCTGAACACGAATATCAACTTCAATTCCGTCGCAAAT
>NW_004797290.1:2395467-2404082 GCF_000002075.1 Aplysia californica | reverse complement strand
CGGGGGGATAGCACTGAAAAGAATTTTTAACAAGAAAACATTTAGCACCTCACCTGCAAGTTTCTGCTAAGGTCCAGGTCGAACAAGTCACACATAACAGTCTGAAGTCTGCTTGCCGCCTCAGACGTGTGGGACATCCCACTCTCATTGTCGTTTGAATCATCATACACAACCAGTACATCTGGACTACTTCTGTTCTTGTACAGAGATGTAAACAAAGACTTGAAGATAGCTATAGCTTCACCACATCTACCCAATAATTTATCCTGAGCAGCGAGTAACTGAACTCTGATGCTCAGAGATTTGAGGGGGTCTTTAATCCACAAGTTATTCTCAAGGGTTGCATGCCGAGTTTGACACATCTCAAGAAACACAATTGCCTCATCAAAGTTTTGGATTTTCAAATAACTTTCTAATCCAGCCACAATCACGTTCTCATCATCCAGTTGCTCCTCACTGTATTTCAACAGATTTCTCACCACCCCAAGCATTTCCTCTCCATACCGTTCCACCCGCCTCATTAAGTCGAGCAATTTTTTTTCGGTCTCTATATTGACTGCTTCATCACTGGATCCCACTTTGTCGCCGCCATGCGTATGCTTTAAAAAAGCCCAAATATCTTCTGACAGTGATTTCATAGCGTGGGTGCCTTTAACAATGTTAGCTGAAGTACTGATAGCCTGCAAGAGCTTTTTTACCGCTTCCTCTCTCAACTGTTTGTACTTAGGACAGGACCCACTGGATTGTGCTCTTTCACTCAAAATGAGAAGACATCTGGCTGCTTCTTCATATGCAAAAATGGTTGTGCCTAGGAAGCCTGAATGAATTGATGTGATCTGATTAAACTGTTTTAAAGCTTTTTCTGTGAGACCGCAAGCTTTCAAGAGAAGTCCATAATCATACTTCGCAGGAGTATACTCTCCATCTTCAAGTTTCTGTGCTTCCTTGTAAAACTTTAGTGCCTGTGCAATCATTTCTTCGTCCTTGTCCAATAGAATTTCCTGTTCTCTCTGTAGCTGAAGGCTGACCACATTCATTCGTTTTTGTTCAACTTTGGAAGATTTTCGAAACTGCTCATCACAGTTGGTTGTTTTCAACAAATTATCCTTTGCCTTTTTCTCATAACAAATTGCTAAATTGTGATATGCAGTTGTAGTTGGTCGAATCTTAAGAGACTCTCTCAATACATGAATAGCCTTGTCCGGGTCCACAGTCGATGTTGCTTTACCTAATGTGGTCAGGAGAAACACATCTCCACATTTTTTGTTGCATTCTACAGCCTTCTCCCAGGAAACAGTGTCTGTAGGGTTGACGGAGACCAACTCAGCAAAAGCACGCCCTTTAAGTGTACAATCCAAGCAGTTTTCAGCCACATCACGCAATAGTTTTTCAGCTCCTTCATTGTAGTAACTTAGAGGACGGTTTCCAGGAAGATTAGAGAAAATCTCTCCACAGGACGCTCTTCTGTACACGACAGCAAGTTGATATTTCCATAAATGTACCTCCGGACTAGCCAGCTGGCTCTCGATAGCCTCTTCATACCGCTCTATGGACATGGCTAAATTGGAAACACCTCCCATCCGAAAGTAAGCATAAGCTTGATCAGCCAAGGCCCGTTTTCTCAAACTCTGGTAACCATCTTGTGAAGGCAACTTTTCCAGCCTCTCAATCACTTCCAGTGGAGCAATTTCATCATGTGACAGCAGCAACAAATACCCTTGATTTGCAATGGTGGCGATATTATTCATTTCTTTCCCAAAAGAATCAAGTATCTTAATCTTACGTGCTTTTTTATTCCACTTTAAAGCTGACTCTGCACCATTCAATTGGTATTCAATCCATGAAATAAAATTTAATGTCTGAACACTCTCTTCTTTTAGGTTATCATCTTCTAGTTCTTTGGGGAGCTTTTTCTTCAAAAGATTCATTCTTTTGACTGTGATCATCTGAGGTAGACTGAGATTAAAAGTACAAGGAAATGTACTCAATCTGGAGAATTTGTCATTAGCAGGTTTCTGCTGTATCTCCATAGCTGCAACTTTGGCCGAGAACTGAAAAAAAGGAGAAGTAGACTTATATGAGTTTTAAAAATGTGTTAAGACTCTTTGAAAGGTCAGTTGCTGTTTTTCAACAGCAGTACGTTTTGGAAAAACTTATTTTAAAGGCTACATTATTTCAAAACATTACCCCCTCCCCCCCCCCCCCCCCAAAATGCATTCAGTTCAGCATGAAATAGTCTAAAGAGATAGGGACTGAGTATAGGCTAGACCAAAATATTTTCAAATTTTACTTAGAGGCATTGATGAATCTGTAACCTAGTAAAATACATAATTGTCTGCTGTTAAGATCAAAATTTCAAATAATCTATGAGAAATCAATCAGAGGTTCTCCAAAAACAATTTCTCCAGATCATAACAATTTTAGCATATAACTTTTTTTAAAAACAGAACAGGAAACCAAACCAAAGACTCAATTTTGGACTTTTATAACATTAGCCATCAAAACGTACAATTTCATAACTTTTTAAGTTAAAAAATCATGAAAATCCATCCAAGTCATGTTCTTAGGATATTGAATGCTATTTTCATTTAAATTTTGAGGTCTGAAGAGTGTGTGGTTTCCTCTTCAAAATGCAAAGGTCCTGTATATATAACATAAATAATTTAATACATGAGTTGTGGTGTTGGATCATGATTTATCCTACCGTACGAGTGAAATTGCCAAGTTGTAATCACCATAACGAGTGTAATAAATTTTCTTTACCATACTGATATCAGCTGGCGAAACAAATCCAGACCAACAAAGTTCAAATGATCAGCCAATTCGACATGAGGATTCATTCAAGAGTCTCATATGAAAACAACATTTTCATGCCCGTTGGAGTCAGAGTGAGGATTGGAAAAAAATCTGGATTGTTTTCCTTTATTTTTAGCCACTCTAATTTACAAGTTGCGCTATCCATATGCCTCTCTCCGTGAAATAAACCCCAAAAGAAACAATAATAACGCAAACATAGGCAAAGCAAGCAGAAAAAAATATGATTCAAAATTTGACAAATTAAGAAACTACGTTTATATGATATGTTGTCGTGAGAATAGAGATGACCTTCATTTTAAACTTTGCAATCAAAACAAACCAAGCACATCGCTAGCATAGCCCTAGATTTGTTAGAATTGCACTAAAATACATCGCCGCACTCTGATTTAATCCCGGTTCACTATGAAGCGCACTATTTGACTCAATTAGGAACAAAATTAAGGGCAAAGTAGAGAGTTGTGCCTACTCTCTACCATAGGGACAGTGGAAGACTTATGTTTGGCACTTCATTTGGGTGCCTATGGGGAGCGCGCTTTGCAGGGAAGTTTTTACTGGGGGGGGGGAAGAGAAGAGTGGCTGCCACGACATTACACGATCGAGAAATTTATGATATAAGTCTATACTTTGCTTAAGAAGGTTAGAAGGCGAATAGAGCGTGCGGAGTAATTTATGCATTTTTTTATATTTCCCGTATGAGATATCAGCTTAGCTAGCCTATATTTCAGACGTAAAATATAAGGATTTATTTTACCGGAAGTGCAATGCCAAAACAACTCCAAGTATGATATAAAAAGATATAATATGTTGCAGCTTGCTTCTGTCGGATTGACACTAATTGGCAATCAAGTGTGTATATGCACGTGGCTGTGAGCCTATTTGTAAGTGTAAACATACATTATGTGTGTATGTGTATATGTGTGTGAAGAAAGGACGTGAGGAATAATGTACAATACATAATACAGTACTTGTTACTTAAATGTAATGTACCAAGATTTAGACAGTACCTTTCTTTTAACAAGTAGTCACTTTCTGGTTACATTGTACTGTGGGGCTAAAATCAAACGAAGAGCATTTTCAAGCATGTATGTCTTCACTCTCTCAAAAACTGTTCGTACACACAAACCGAACAATATTATACGGTTGCAGCGGTTGACAACAGTATAAAGTGCTATTTCTTTACTATTTGAATCATGGCTGAACACGACATGGTGGTTAAGGTTCATCAGCCCATTGAAAACAAAGGTGCAGAATTATGGCCTCATTGGAAACAATGTTTCACCAGATTTTGTTCTTGCACAAGTCTGCAGTACAAGTCACAGTCAGAGATCAGTTTTCTACTGTACACTGTGGGGGAGGTAGTGGATGTCATCTTCACAAACATATCAGTCAAGTACTGTCAAGGAAAGCTCTGCTACTTACTCGGAAATGTTAGAGACATTTGATTCTCATTTTGATGCCCGCAAGAAAATAAATTTCCGCCTGTGCAAAATTCAACAAATGCGCTCAGTGACCAGAAGAGAGTGTCAATATATTTATTTATCCAAGATATGCACAGGCTAGTAGAAGACTACAGCTATGGAGTCCTCAAAGACAAGCTCATTAGAGACAGAACGGTTTCCAGAGTGGGGGACAACAATCTGTCCAAAGAACTCCAATTTAAGCTTGTGCTCACCCTCAACGAGGCTAAACAAATAAGACGACAAGCTGTAGCTCAAGACAAAAGCCAGATACTCAAAAAATGTGAAATGGTATGGGTTTAAGGCCCCTATCAACTCCAGACACTCATATAACCTCGAGTTGAGCAAGTCACAACAAACCGCAAAACATGTACAGTGCATCTAAAGCTTTAGGCCTCCGCACAAACCACACACTCCACTAAAGGGTTCCAAGAGACCCTGTGGAAACAGCGGTTTTCTCCCGAGCCATAAATGAGACACCTCCTGCCAGTCTGCAGTCTGTGGCTCTTGTGAGAAGAGAGGCCATTACAAAGCAGTTGGCCATTGTCATCCAAAAATTCACAGTCCCAGTCCCACTCCTACCGTGAAACTGAGGCCCCAGATTTGTTGGTTTCTATCACTTTGAACAAAGTTAACAGCCCAGACAAGTAGTCTGCAGTCATCAAGTAGAACTCCATCCCAACAAAGTTCAAATTTGATATCGGTGCTGTGGTTTCTGTCACAAGCGTGAAAATACTCTGCATTTATTTACAAAGAGAGCATGAAAGTGAAACTGAAAGTTAAGAGGGGTGTTCTCATGGTCCAGAAGTACAGTGTTTGTATCTCAATCAAAAAGTCTCAGGATCAAATCCTGCCAGCAACGAAAAAATTTCAGTCTCTAAAATGTTCTCCTGTCCTTACCTTTCCTGTTCAGTCATCTGTTTTCATCTGCATTTTCTCACATTACTTTCTTACATACATAAATATCAGTTGCAGAGAAAGTGTGTGTGGGTGTCTGTGTGAGTGCGTGCGTTCATTCGTGATTGTTTTAACACCTTTAGACTATGTTCGTCAGTAATTGTACTTCTGAGACCACTTTTGGTCCTCTTCGAGGTAGAAAAAGACAGCTCAAAAGTACTGCAGATCCTGTGTGTTGACTTTGAAGCTTTTCAAACGCATCTGAAAAGTCAACACGCAGGATCTGCATTCTGATAGCAACTCTTTCTCACAATGAACAGTCAACAGGTCCAGTTGCACAGTTTGCAGATACTTGGAAAGTGCTGAGAATAGGAGAAAAGTCGCAGATACAGTTGTGAGGAGAGAACAGTTTCAAACTTTAGAAAACAGCCAACGTATCCTTTTACCTTAGCCTAAACGGCTGCTTTGGTGTTTTTAGCAGCTAGTTTGCCATTAACTTAAGGCAGGTCAAAACTTGTACAAAAAGAGCCCTGACTGGACTGCCAAATGAACCGAAAAAAATCTTCCTAAAAATTCCCAACTGTCCAATAGTAGAAGAGTATTGGCTCCAGATGTTCATATGCTAGTAAAATTCCTGAACGAATACTGCGATGTATATATTCAGTTAGAAAAGCTATGTTCTGGTCACCACAACACGTGTAGCTTCCGTCATAACAAGATTTCAGTCATGTGCGTGGCATCAAACATGGAACTGCATTGGAGCAAAGTATTGAAGGTTCTCTAGTTCCCCTGCTTGCTTGCTGCACCATAGGTTGAGTTTCTACTATAATGCTTGAGGTCAACATTCAGTCCTATCAAATCAGAAACAAGACAAGCTGCACTAGAACTTTGCCACCAGTCGTTTCGTCCCATTTAACAACGCTCACTATAGCTCACTCTTGAATTTTGACAGTTTTAGCAAACAATCGAGCAATTATGATCTTATGTTGCAATTTTTAGAGTGGTATCATTTTCTGCAGCAAACATGTCAGGCTATTTTTTCATAAATGCACTGACGAATCACGAGAATAACTGTGAGAGGCCTTATAGAATTCACTGTAGTGATAAAAAGCAAAGTCACCAATGAGCCTTGACCTCACAAACTCTTTGGTTTCTCATACTGTGTCCTCATATTGTGTCTTGCTGCTTTGACTATGTGAGAGAGATGATCAACCGGCTGTGCATGGATCAATTTACAAAGTAATTTCCAGGAAAGTACCCTGGTCAGTTTCACTGTCTAGGTGTAATCAAGCTGCCCGTCTTCACTACATCATGATAATTCAGTAGGCTCCTCTTACCATTGAGTTTGAGGATATCCACAGCTCAATTCATTACTTGTCAGCTGTTTCTGACCTCATCATGATCATGATGACTGTGATAACATGTTAGAAAAGCCACACTGTTACTGGTTGACCAAAGATAGCACTCAACTTGAAACCTTAAAATGACAGTGATCTGACAGCTGGGGTTGTTGGTGGCAATCTTTTTCGTCCAACAAGAGGCTCACTTATCCCAGCAGCATCGGCCCATTGACATTGCCCAAATGCCCATAGGCCAGTCCACCCCGGGATGATCCGGTTTTGGCCCCAACAATAACGAACTATAAGTGTGAGTTTTCATTCCACCGACGATCACTTCTGGTTTTAAATCTAAACAATTACTTTTTGACCCGTGTGCCGATTTGAGGTTTGATGCTCGGCGAGCAAGACATTCAAACTTAATTGCAAAACATCAAATTATGTTTAATTCAGGGGGGGCATGCCCCCATGAAACCACCTATATTTTTATACTAGGCCTAATGCTCATTTTGTACTGAAAATTAGCAATGCATCTCTCGCTCTCTTTCGGATTAAAACATCGATACCGAGTAATTAAGACAGTATCGATATCCAGTACTCTTGAGGTCAAACTGGAAAATGCCTCCATCCCCGCCTTGACTGTAGATCTTAATTAAGTAATTAAACTTACTGGTAAAAGTGCATTTTCAGTGCGTAAATAATTAGACTCAATGTACAAGTAAAAGAACAACGCGTTAATTGAAGAGACACTTCAAATATTGGCGCGGGAAAATTATCAGTTGAGGTTCACCAGCATCATTTTGTGGATCGGGACGATCCAGATATCCACATCAAACACGTCAAGAACATGTGGATGCGCGCTAAACGAAAATTGCGCAGACAGTACGGCACATCCCATGATCTCTTCCCATTCTATCTCCATGAATTTGTTTTTTGCAATAGGTTTCGTGACGAGGACATGTTTAGTTTCTTGTCATGTTAAAGACTATAGCTGATAATTATCCCCTATAAATGTGCTACAAACGCAAGTGCAACAAACAAATACTACATATTAACGTATTATTGTTGTTTGGGTCTAATATGTTTATTACAAACGCAAGTATTAAAATGTTTGTTGTACATTGGGCCTAAATTAGACCCAATGTACAACAAACATAGACTAAAAATGAGCTACAAACGCAAATAATAACGTGCTTAGGGTAGGGTTAGGGTTAGGGTGGGGCTTGGGGTTAGGTCTGTACTTTATTTTGTTCGTTGAGGGTTAGGGTTGGGGATAAGGGTAGGGGTAGAGTTTGGGGAAAAATTTTCTTCCCTAAAACAGTCTCCTTTCAAATCCTTTCCTGCTCTCTAGCAATGTTCTGTCATCTGCTTTCGTCCCCACTTTTGCCCCCATCCCTCACCTCTTTTGCCCACTCCTCTGGGCTTTTGACTCTTTCTGCAGCCTTTCTACTACTACTCCTAGGCTCCTTCTCACTGTTCTCTTTCAGCCACTCCCCTGATCTCTGGTAGGAAAGATCTAACCTTCTCAGACAAGGGTGAAAAATCTCGGAGGTCCCGTGCCCAAGTTGCACACATTAAAGATCCCTTGGTGGTATAAAATCGATAAGAGTAGGCAAAATTCAAAATTTCCTACCCACTGAAAATGTTTAATGTGTCCTGTGCCCTCAACATCTCACGTGTTTTCCGGTTACAGGGAAAGCAGACTTGTACGAATGCCTTTCATGAATATATGCGTAGTCAATCTCGCTGTATTTCAAAGCTTCTACAGCAGCCGATTTTGAATAAACATCAATTGCATTTTCCAGACTTTGAATTTGAAAACTTGAAAATCCTTGTCCAACAGCAAATTGAGGAGAAGCTTCCTCCATCTTTTAGTGCTTACTTTGATTCCGGGAGTTGAAGTCAAGGAGGTTATACATTTAATAGAGGCTGTTCTGTGGGCAGTAACGCACGCCTGATAGAAGCCCTCTCTCGCAGTGGAACCATGGTCAACCTGCCTGACTCTCACACTGAAATCTAGATAGGAAAGAAGGTTTTATTCCGAGGTGATTGAGATTAGGCAAGTCAGTAAACTTATTTTATGTTATAAAACCCATTTATCTCATTA
>NW_004797290.1:2380731-2387772 GCF_000002075.1 Aplysia californica | reverse complement strand
CCTCGCCTTTGAAGGGGTTGCACCTTCTGCAGACGAAGCAGTGGGTCTATTTATATCCCCCCGACCTACTGGGGTCGGGTGTGGTATGCACAGACAAGCAGAACGCATCGCGTGATAGTACTGATAGGCCAGCCTAGTCTAGATTATCTTAGCCTACCACTACCATGCCTCTCACTTCTCCGATGCGGGGATGGAGAGGTCACAATGCTGTGATGGATGGAGCGAATGTATGACGCGTGCAAGCAGACGGAATGCACCACAGGGTGAGGTGGGTTGGGGAACAACACAGCGGGCGAGTTAGCCTAGAAGAGACCTTTCTTTCTGATTGTCAACACCGCAAGCGCAAGAGAAAGAAACCGGATTCGACTTTTGATCACAGTAAGACCAAGAGGTCATTATATTGAATAAAATCATCATTAGGGGAGATAACAAAAAGAAATACATGATGTAAGCAGTACACCAAACTCATGGATTCGGCCTGCTGTATTATTTCCCTTCAATGTATTACTGGATCCCATATAACGATGATCCTGGTATAATGCATATTTCACACCGGTCCCCTCCCTCTCGATATAACAGGATTCCACTGTACCTGCTTTACATCAACTGTGAATAACTTCTCTGTTAAAGAAAGACGAAAGGGAGGGGGTGGAAGAGTTCGAGTCTCCTTTAATAGTACTCTACCTAGTTTTATCTATTATAGAAGTCTCCACCTGAGATCCCATCATTTATGATCCCGATTCACTTACGATATTCCCTTGTTTAAAAAAAATAAATAGAAACAACCCCCCCCCAAAAAAAATAATAAATTTTACTACACAAAAGTCACCCCTAAGATCCCACTCTGGAGTTTGAAGTTCCCGCATTTTAGACCATGTTTTACTGAATGAAAAACCTTCATGATAGATCACCCACACTCATACGATCACATTCCCGCTCTAAATTTCTCGATGAGTGTTACAATGTTCGATTCAGGTGCAGGATAATGAAAGGATCACACGTACCCAGGTGTGAACTTTTCTACGCCTTTGATTTGTGAGTGTGTGTGTGTGTGTGAGAGTGAGTGTGTGTGTGTGTGTGTGAGTGTATGTGTGTGTGTGTGAGTGAAGTGAGTGTGTGTGTATGTGTGTGTATGTGTGTGTGAGTGAGTGTGTGTGTGTGTAGGCTATGTGTGTGAGTGTGTGAGTGAGTGTGTGTGTGTGTGTATATGTGTAGGTAGCGTAAACAAGGCTTCGCGGGCACTCGCAGCCTTCCGACAGCGTGGTATTGTTGAAATCGGGGTAATTCCGATCGCTGCTTCTTTGCTCTTTTGCTATAAAACACCAAATGCCGTACACCTTGTAAGAGTTCAGCTTTTCCTTGTTACAATGGTGTAAGTTGTTTATATGTCCGATTATTAGGAGCTAGAGAATCGCCGAGGAAAGCGAAGCCCCTCTTGGTCGGAATGCGTGGCCGGCCGGTTAAAAAATTGACACGCGTGCACTCAAATGCTTCGCGGAAAGAGGGATGATTAAATACCGCCTTTTCATAGGCGGAGAACTGTTGAGCTTTAAACGGGCTTTCCCATGGTATAATTTTGGCCTTTGGCGTTTAAATAGAAAGCCTTTAAAAATTAAAATACCATCAAAATTTTCAAAGATAATTTTTTACACGAAATATGTAAAATACCGGCTCAAAAAAGGAATCAGTTTAAAGATCAGCTTTTTTTCTATTAGAATAAAGTAATCAGCTTGGAATTATTTTGCATCGATCCTTCCGCGAAACTCGGAAAGCATGTGACCCCCCCATGTGGGGTACATTACAGTATAGAGCCGACTCCCTCGCCGCAGGGGCCAGTGCGGTGCCGGCCGGGTCAACGCTCTCGTGTTTTGTCGAAATAACGACAGATCATCATGTTTGAGGTGATAAAATACTGATTTGTAATGATCTCACAGTCTTGAAAAAAATTAGGCTCCATATGTTATAGTGATTGTACTCTGTATGTGGAGATGTTTAGTGCACTAGGTACTCTTTTATTGTCTGTCAAACATGGGGTTGCAGCCAGTGACTGACTTTAAAAAATTTGATCAAATTTTAAACAACTACCATTTTCTTAAAAATTGACTGAGAGGTTAAAGAATGGTACCAAAATGCCCCATGGATATCTAAGGCCTTTCAATTGAAACACAGATAAATTTGGCATACAGCTACTTTGAAAATTTAGTTTCTGGTACCTAATATCATGTGTGAATGTGTGTGTGTGAGTGTGTGTGTGTGTGTGTGTGCGTGTGCATGTGTGTTTGAGGTGCGAACAGGGCGTGGTGGGGGTGGGGAGTGGGGGCTTTGAGGGATTTTTTTGTTTTTGTTTACATGAAGGATTTTCGTTTTAGGGGTGACTAAATACAAAATAGGTTACTGCCAAGGTCGAGCAGTCTTGTTTTCTCACAGTACCTTTTGAAGGCATTTTCAAATGAAGTCTAGTGGGCCTATAGTCCGGGAATGTTGCCCCCACCACAACAACAGATTCTGGAAGTATATATCTGATATATTCAGACATTTTAAAATCTTTTGCTCTAGAAATTGAATTCGATGCAAAAATGCTTCTTCCCAGTCCTTGCAGAATGGCAGAATGAAAGATGACGCCTAAATCTCGCGAATAACCCAAAAATGTTGAGAACGGAAACCATTTAAGTAGAAATAAAGATAAAGTTTATTTTCCCGAGCGCTCTGAGAAATAGAGTCACTAGTATAAAATATATCTTTTGAAAACACCACCGGTAAATATTACAAATTCAATTTCTGGACCGGCCACATTAAGTTTTACGAAGTGACTATTTCTCTGAACGTTCGGAAAAATAAAGCTGAACTCTATTACTCTGAACAGTTTCCGATCTCGAGGTTTTTGGGTTATTTGCGTGATTTACTGAATATTCAGACATACTTAAGTTAAGTGGTTGGGGCAACGTTCCCGGACTATACTTCATTTGAAAATACCTTCAAAAGGTACTGCAAGAAAACAAGACTGCTCGACCTAGCTAGGCAGTAACCTATTTTACATTAGCCTAGTCACCCAGCAAAAACTAAAATCCTTCATGGAAAAAAAAAATCCCTCAACGCCCCCCCCCCCCCCCCCCTTCCACCCCTTCCACCCCGTTCACACCCTACACACTCAGACACACACACAACATGCACACACACACACATACACACATGGGCCACTCCATTCTCATTCGCTGGCTTATTAGTAGGCTATCTACAAATCTAGAGAACGGAAACCGTCTGGAGAAATAGAGTTCAAGTTTATTTTCCCGAACGTTCGGATAAGAAAGTGGCTATTCTCACCCGCCCGGAAGTTCTCGCAAGATCAACTCCTCCCCTCTTCTCTCTCTCTCTTTCTGTCTCTTTCTGAATACTGTCTATCGGTGTGGACGATCAAATTGACCAAAACAAAGTTAAAAAATGATGTTAAAACACAAAAGTAAATTAATTTGGTTGTCTACAAAGATGCTACGGCTATTTAACTTTCCGAATCGAGCCGAACTACGCGGGTCGCCATTTTCAAGATTTTGTTTCGCCCGGAAATTCTCGCGCTACTCCTCTCTCTCTTTCTTTCTCTCTCTCCACTGCCCACAGACAAAATTGTACGCTTTTAGTAGGCTACAGTTGTAATGGAACGTTTGTTCACGGCACAGAATTCTACAATTTTTCTGTTATCACAGTGTAGAATTCTGTGGTTTAGGGTGAACGCAAAATTTGGTGAACGCGCACCTGGTGAGAATAGCCACAAGACTCGCCTGCACTATTCTCACTCCGGGTGAGAATAGAGGTGGCCTTCGGAGAAATAGACTCGACCTAAGACTTTTAGTTTTTATCTCAGTCTAGGTCGCTGTCTTTCATTTTCTTCACTTGATCCTACCTTTCTCGTTCATTAACTCAAGTTTTACCGCAGTCTGAGACATTCTATTATGATTAAAATTTTATAAACATTTAGGCCTAGTGAACTGGATAGTCTAGATTCTAGATCTAGATCTAGATTCTAGATTCTAGATCTAGATCTAGATCTAGATCTAGTCTAGATCTCTAAAATCTAAAAGTCTAGATCTACCCTGGCACTGGCATAGAAAGATAAATACATTATATACACACCCACTCACCGGCGTAGAGGACATGATGATAACTAGATCTACTCCCAAGTCTTCATTTCATCTGTTCACACCAGAAACAATGAATAATTATTCTTCTAGAACTACTATTGGCCAAGTTGATTCCTATTCCAAATCCAACTCGCTCCTTCTTCAGAGTTCAGTTCAGTCCAGTGGCTGGTGGCTCTAGTGGCAGTGGCTGGCTAGCCATTAGCCATTAGGCGCCTAATCTACTTGTCTTACAAGTACTAAAATCTAGATCTAGTCTAGTGACATCATGCAGATCAAGATGTAGATGTAGATCCCAAGACGGATTAAGCCGTAGATCTAGGCCTACTTCTCTTTCGCGGAAAAAGGCCTGACGTAGGCCTTCCTCCACCTGCACAGGTTTTTTCTTTCCTTCGGCCTTCGGCATTCGGCGTCAAGAATCAATATTCGAACAACCGAAAAAATGTAGCAGAGCCATTCGAATACCGTGCGACCTTTTTTATAATTTCTTTGTCAGATTATGATTTTCGTCCCATTTTTCTTAAACCAGAGTGAAATTGGAGCATTTAACATAATTGAAATTGAACTTATATTGTACAGTACTTTGTACTTTATTGTTACAAGGCAAGAGTGATAATGGAGCCGACACGAGTTATTATAAAACACGACTCTAAAAAGTATTCAATAGCCTAATATTCGTAGGTAGTCACACCACGAATAGTTCAATAACCTCGAAACGCAGCGAGTGTTTTCCCAGAAACACAGTGTAGAATTCTGTGCCCAGAAATGACTGAATTTTTAGGCTTAGGCTAGACGTGGACTTTTTTTTTATAACTTTGCTTTCCTTTGGCTTCTCTAGTTCTATTTTACATTGCTGCCATTTGAAGCTGAAGAAAAAACGAAAACAATTTTTTAAGCAACATAATATGGCTATACTACTACAAACACAACGCCTACATGTAAAATAGTGTTGGATTGCAATATTATCTAATTTGAAAAACGAAGAAGAAAAGCAACCTGCATTATTTTGAAACCATCAGGCCTGGTAAAAACAAGGAAGTAATGTATCTACAATTTCTAAGGGGAAGTGAAATGGAAACTGAAAGTGAAAGCCAAAGGATATATATAATATATACATATATATATATATATATATAGACCTATCTGAGAAAGCCTAGATATAGACTAACGATATTTATAAAATGAAATAAAGTATCACATGAGTAGGACCATACGCAGATAGATAAATGAGACCTGGGAAGCTGAAAAATGAACGTAGTGGCCCCAATAAAAGGATGAAAATTAATGTGTTTGTTTGTTTGTTGGGTTTCTTTTTTTTCTTTGGGGGGGGGGGGGGGTGTTTTTAGTAATAATTAAGTGTTTTACGGCACTCGCAACTACATAAGATCATGAGGGCACAGAAATCATAAAACTTTTTCAGTTTGGTTCGGGAAATGAATTTTGAATGTTGCCGTATGGCAGCTGAAGCCTACTCGCTCTTTTATATCGATTTTGGACCACCAATCGATTTTAACGTGCGCAACTTAAGCCCCCGAGATGTTTCGCCCTGATCCGAGGAAGCTAGAGGGGTTAGATCTTACTTTTTCTAAGACCTAAGATCTGGGGTGTGGCTGAAAGACAGCAACAGTAGAACGAATGAAGAAAGAGCCAGGAGCCGAGAGGAGGGTGGGGACCAGAAAGTGAAGACGAAAGCAGACGACAGAACATGGTAAGAGAGCAGAAAAGTAGTGAAAGGAGAACTTTTTTGAGAAGAAAATGTTCCCATCGCTGTCAGGTTTCGAACTCAGGGCACTGAGTGTGAGGTGAACACAGTATGTTATAACCTCTAGACCCCAATCGAAGGTGGTCATGCATAGGCTTCTAGGACTGCCATAAGGTTTAACTGGGGTATTTTTTAGGGGTTGGGGAAGGGGGGGGGGGGGGGGGGGGGGGGGGTAGGGGAAGGGGTTGCTGGGTTTTCTTTTTAAACATTCCCTTTTCTGAGTTCCCAACTGGAGTTGGTGGCAAGTTCTGGAAATGGGTTACATTTTTCTACATTGACGCCGTCATCAACAGCTGGATTTATCTGAATGTGTGAAACATTTTTGTTTATGCAGAGAGATGAAGTTTCGCGACGGCTGTATAAGTGTTAAATTCTGCAAAGTGTGTCAAATGAGGAAGACAGTGTGCAAGGGTAAAACAAAATAAAACACGTCAGACGAGGAACATAAGGTAAAATAAATGGGTTGCCACCACTCGGAGAACGAGTGACGCTTCTGCCGCAAGTTCATGTTCATCCAATCCATTGTTAAAAACTGGGTAAACAGTGCCCAGTTACCTCACTTACGATTTGTGTACGAGTTGTGGGCTGGGCTTAGAGATTAAGGCAAATCACTCGTATCCTTCACCAGCTGTTGAAAAATTATTGTTATCGGGAGGTTAACTTGGGTAAACAACACTGGATGGGACCTACCAAACATGATGGGACCTTGGAGGGATTAACAATAACGACAGGTAAATGGAGTATGACAGCTCGTCCACAGCGTCAGGAGTCAATACATAAAAATTTATCATTTACGACAAATCGGCAGGCAATGAGAGATTTGCACAAGACAGGTTTTTTCCTTTTTGGTAGAAAAAGTAAGGTGACCGTGGCCGCATTGGACAGGTGACCGTTTTAAAAAAATATATTTTAAATAGAGGTTTTACGGTGCTCGCAACTGCATAAGGTCATATGAGCGCCAGAAGATTAGAGGTGTTACAAGAGAGTAACAAACATAAAAAAGAAGAAGGGGAGATAAGGACAATAGATGTTTGATAGGAAAGAAGAAACAAACCACACCAAAGCACCCGCCAACCACCCATGTGACCCTTTTTTTACACAGTGAAATTATATAGAGAGAAAAAAATGCAGGGGGGGGGGGGGGGGGGG
>NW_004797290.1:2374953-2380631 GCF_000002075.1 Aplysia californica | reverse complement strand
GGGGGGGGGGGGGGGGGTTGGAAAGTGGACATTTGTAGAGGTGGCCGTATTGTACAGGTGTCCATCTCCATCGCGGCACTTAATCAATTGTACCGTGTTCGAATCATACACAATCAACAAGTTATTTTCAAAATTCAAAGTAAGTTTTTATTAAGGCAAGAGTTTCCCAATAGACACAATATTAAAAACCCACAATAAATGAACAACAAGGATTTCTAAGATTTCATCAACCTCTGTGTGTATACTTGATCCATTGTCATACTTTATAAAATCATGTGTCCTCACACTTCTGTGGTTTCTTGGAAATTCTAGACCTATTTGAAATAAGTTCTGTCCAAAACTGAATATATGCTTTCCATCCGTTTTACAATTCATTTTTAAGATACATACTGCTTGTTATCAGTCAGTAAGTAAAGGGAAATATGCCTTTAAGGCCATACTTTTGTTCTGAAGAAGAAAGTAGTTTGGCAACAATTAACACCAACCCTAATGACTTCACCGGTCACAGTCCAATGACATACATGGTGTCCTTTTACTTATAACTATACCGAAGTGGAATGTGAAATCAAATCACTGTTATGAGCAAGTACAAGTAGGAACTCATAAATGACAATAACAGTCTATCTTGAGATGAAAAATTGAAAATGTGAGAGCACATTAATTTTTTACAAACAGTTGTGGAAATGGATGAAACACTGGAATTACTTAAATTTCTTGAAATATATCCAAGGTATTTACAAAGGTATTTAAAAAGAAAGAAACCAAACAGTCAAGATAATATGAATACCCATCTTTAAAATTCTAGCATGCACTTAACTTGCACAACTTGCATAATTTGCACTCTTTCACTTTCCTTCCACCATTCACCTCCTATCTTAATTATAAACACCACTTTGCATTCTTATCACACCATGTTTATCGAAGAGAAATGAAGCATGTCAGCTCTGGCTGATAGTTTGAATAAAACAGAGGCATGGGTTCAAGGCACACAAGATAGAGTACAGTCGAACCTGTCCGTAAAAAGATTACTCAAGATCACAGAAAAAAGTGACCATTACAATTTTGTGGCTCCTAGGGACAGGGTCTGTGTAATGGTCACTTTCTTGGCTTGACAATGTCAACAGATGGTTTAAAATATGAAATTTTGATATAATTAAATCTTTCCTTTTCATTTCTCGACAAAAATGTCATCTATTGAAAGAGTTTCTTTGCACTGATTGAATGTAAACATTCAGTCTGAGGTCTGGTTGCCAGAAAACTTTAGTAGTAAGTGACCGCTTTGAGCAGTCTTAAGGCCGACTTGACACGAAAACTACTAACTATGTCCACTTTGGACAGGGACTACTATGGACAGGTTAAAAATAAGGAAAACACAAAAGTGTCATGGAGCCATGGCCTATAGCTCAGGTGATTGCTACGAAGAGGTGACTACTAAGGCAGGTTCAACCGTACAAGTACACTAGATTGAAAGATGACTCATCACAGATATCAACAAACTTAGCACTACAATACATGCAGGCTGACACTGAAACTGAAGAAAGGTGTTACAGAAAGGCATCATTGATTGGCATTCAGATCATTCAAACCATTCAATAGATTCACTATGACTTGCACGTGCACTCGCTCTCTTATCAGAGATTCTGTCCAGTTAATTGGATATCCTGCTGTGATGCAGTACCCTGAGTTTAACATATTTGTGGTCTCAATAAAAGAACTTATTCTTAACCGCTTCACTGCTGCTCGGCGTGCGGTGTACGTCCATAAATTGGGCCCTCCTAAGCGCTGTAGACGTACAGTGTATGCCCGGCAATATCGCTATTTTGTTTCGTTTTCTACTCAGCCGGTAACTGCAATTTAGTATCGAGAGTGGGCTCCCCTGAAAGCTCTTTTCTTCCCGAGATAACTTAGAGAAGCTTTAGTTTGCCTTAGATAGACCAACAATGACCGAAATAGTGTGAATTATAGCGTCACTGAACAGTCTCTCTCTTTTCACAGCTCTAGCGTCTCACTCAAGCTCCGAGCTATGGCTGATCACTCACGATGTATGCTCTTAAAGTATCAAGCTATCAAAGAAATTTTTGCTGATGATGATAGCGATTCATTCATTTTCCTTTAAATTGATATAGACATTGTTATGCATTCAATGCATTACCACAGAGTAGATAGCACTTTTAAAGGATCACCCATTTGAGTGCTATTCCAGGAAACAAGGTCATCATAGGGTGAGGAATATAGGTCAGCAGTGAAGGGGTTGATCATTGATAGTAAAAGTTTATGGCACAGTTGACGAATGTCTTGTTTTTGTAGTTAGTGTATTGAAAGTGTGACCATGAATGTAATATAAGTCCCATCAGCATTAAAACAAAAACCGAGAGCAGATCTGAGTCTATGGAAAAATCATAAAAGATGATTGATATGAAACTGATATATTATATACTATAAAAAGACAGAAACGCGATTATATTGAAAACCCAAGGTACAAGCATCAAATGTCCCTATAAAGAGAAGAGAACCAACAGTTCAAAATAAGGAATGGAATAAACCTACCATTTTTGTGCGATAAGACTTTGCTGACTTGAAAGAGTATGTTTAGTCCTCCGAACAAACTGTTGTTGGTAATGTTGAAAAGTACACTTTTCAGATAGATTCACAAAAACTCTATTGTACTTGAAGGATGAAATATTTCCAAAAATCTTAAGTTCTTAAAATATCTTCAAAATGTTTTTTCTTACAGTCCAGCTTAAACACAAAAATTATGGTAAACTTTTAAACTGAATGAAATATATTTAATTTACATGTATCAGTAAAATAAACAAGCATAAAATTTGGCAGAGCATTGATTTACAATCAGGTATATGCTGGAACCAATCCGTGAAACATAAACTACATTAATTAAATTTAAAGTATGACAGACTTGACTTAAACAGGCTTTGATGGAAGCTTGCCTCTTAATTCTAAATGACCTAAACAGTGGTTTCCATATCTTGATATTAAATTTAGCATGGTGCGGTGAGTATTTTCAAAGGCAAAAAAGACAATATTATTACAATGTGCTTATACCATGACTATAATGTAGCAACATAGGTCCTTATCTCTGCAGGTGTTCAGTTATGGGAAATGGAGACAGAATCTCTAAAGAAATATGACATCCTCTTCTGGCCCTCAGCTGCAGAGGCTAAATACAAATTGTCGAAATCGGCCAGCCCGAAAGTATCAGTTCCTATAGCGGCAAAACCATTAGCGGGGCGTCTGGGCATCCCAACAGTACAGACAGTCTTGCCATCAAAAGCTCCTGTGATGGTTCCATTCTAGGAAGTATGGAAATATAAGGAAATAAATCATATTATAATATAAGCCTATAAAAACTGTCAACATTCACTGTACGGAAGCAGAAACAAGACAGGGATGCCTCGAAAAGAATAAAACTTGTTTTATGTTAATGTAATGGTTGACTTAATCCTAAAGAAGGCTCGGTGCCTCAAAAGATATGATGTTTGCTTGTCAACCCAGAGGTCTGGAATTCGATCCCCACCAGCGTCAGGGTTTTTCTCGGGTTTTTTACACCTTTTGACCCTAGAATAGGTAAAATCTAGCACCTAGTCTTCACAGATAAGAAATCGAAATTTCCAAAGTCCCTTGTGGAAGTTTCTCATTCTAAAGATTGCTTGGCAGTTCTAAAATAAAAGAAAGCAGGCAATTAAGTCAAAATTCAAAATAAATTCCAACTCAAAACTGAGTGAAAGTCACTCCTGATAGTTTGAAAATTAAAAGGCACCTGGCTGCCTGTCACCCAAAGTATGATCTTACATTCTACTGTCCCCGTGGTTTTATGCACCCCGAATAATTTAGCAAAATTTGATCATTTTTTGCATAATTTCTGATTATTTTCCTTTAACATTCTTTGTTAAAATTAACAGAATCGCATAATTTCACATTTTTGGGCCCAGTTTGCATAATTTCAGAATTTTTCTTGCATAAAACGACGGAGACAGATTCTATACATGTATAGATAAATTGGTTCTGTGCATAAAAGATCTTACAATACAATCAGTCGTTCTTCCCCCCCGCCAGAAAGCAAAATTTTACAAGAGAGAGAAAAGTTTCATTCCTCTAACAACTATACCTCTACCTTGTTTATTTTTTCTAGCTTTTTTCATTTTCAGTATTTAGAATTTAAAAATTAAATTTCAGAAAAATATTTCTTGAGCACATGCACACAATACTGAAGAAAAAGAAACGGCAATTAAAAAAATTCCAGGCTTAGAACATTCAACTGACCAACGTATAGTCAAACGTGACAAAGATGACCACCCATTGTCAAGGAGAAGACATTCATCTTAGACGGGTGGTTTAATTGGACAGTGTCATAATAATAAAGAAAAAAAAAACTAAATGGGGGGGGGGGCTTTTTTACTTTACAGGTGATTGACTATCTTGGAGAGGTGGTTGAGTAGGTTGGACCGTATAACAAAATTTTGCTTGACACAAAAACATGAAACTGATTAATGCAAGTTTATAGGCTACTACTGTCATGAAACAAACCATTTTATAAAGCTCATGAGATAATATTCTGGAAACACAGGAAACAGCATCAATTTTACTGAGCATGAAAAGTCTCTCCTTCGCCTCTTTTGAGGATCATAAAAAAAAGCAAACATTTTTCACCTACGCCTGTGGCACACAGGATTCAAGAGACTTCTTTTTTTCAGGGGGGGGGTTTAAGTGTTTTACGGCGCTCGCAACTGCATAAAGTTATATGAGTGTGCAGACACATCAAACATTTTTAGTTGGTAGGAAATTGTGAATTTCGCCCAGGTGGCGGCCGAAGCCTACTGTTATCTATTTTGGACCACCAAGGGATCTTTAACATGTGCAACTTGCACACGGGACTTCCGAGATTTTTTCGCCCTTGTCCGAGAAGGCTAGTTGTAGATCTTTCTACCAGAAGATCAGGGGTGTGGCTGAAAGACAGCAGTAAGGAGCCAAGGAGTAGCAGTAGAAAGATTCAAGAGACTACAGTATGTGGCATAGATAAATTCTAAAAAGTAAAGAGCACTGACAAAATGAGGAAAATTAAAATCCCGCAATAACTATCAAAAATGGTTATAACTTTCAATATCTGACACATTGTGTAATCAAAAGTAGAGAATCTATCTGCAATAACAATCTGCAATAGCTGTTATTTTCAATATCTGACTATATCTGATACATTGTGTTATCAAAGGTAAAGAATTTATGTGCAATAACAATCTTTTACAAAAATGGAGTCCAACCTTTGACCCAAAAAACACTAGAATTTACTTACCTGAATGAGTAAAGAGAGTTTATGCCACTCTCCCAGCTTGAACGACAATGGGCCCTCTTTAAGTACAGTTACTCTTGCTGCAATAAAATGCAATATAAAGTCTTGTAATACTAATACTGCTTAGAACTGACAGACGAAATCCAAATTCAAACTGAAAGAAGAAAAAGGGTTGAGTACAGAGTACACTACAGAAAGTAAAAGGATTTTTCAAAGGAAGTGTATACAGACCCGGTAACCGGGAACAAAGTCACAAAGTATACAGCCCCGGTAGGGGAACTCTTTTGTGATTTCGGAGTGTCTGCGCCCTCTTGGCTCAGGGTAGACCTAGATTAGGTTCTTCTAGATCTGTGGCCTACGTCTAGATCAAGATCTA
>NW_004797290.1:2350225-2374053 GCF_000002075.1 Aplysia californica | reverse complement strand
CACAAAAGAGTTCCCCTACCGGGTCTGTATACTTCATGACTTTGTTCCCGGTTACCGGGTCTGTATACACTTCGTTTTTCAAAATCTGAACACAATAAGCATAAACTCTGCATGGTTTATACATCCATGTGAAGCTATCACATCCTACCCTTTAATTAAATTTTCTGTGGTGGGCATCTTAAATTTAAATTTGAGTGTAAGTGTTTTAGAGTTATGCGCCCCACATTGACACAAGTTAGATTAATTAGCCAGTCAAGGCCAACCTGGGCTGCGAGGGATACAATAACCCAGCATAAAGACTGAGATACTCGATAAAAATTTTCTCCGCTGTTGGGAATCGAACATGGGTCTCCTGTATGCAACAGCAAAGTGCTTAATCACTACATCCCAGATGCCAGTCCCCTATTGGCAGAAATTTTTAGAATCACTGAGAGCAATGCAAAATACACAGAACAGAATACCACTTTATCTATACATTCAAAAGTAGGTCATCTCATTCATCAGGCAAAGAACGTCTTTATTTTGTTGGAAACTTCTATGGTCCCCAAGAATCAAGAACAAAGGCACTTATCATCTCTTCTCCATCATTCCTCTTGCTGTTTTGTTAAAGGACACGCAGAAAACCCTCATTAAATATTTTTTAAAAATTTAGCTGGCAATAGGCATTGGCTTTTAACCTCTTCAGGTCAACAAAAAACTGTAGCCAACTTAATTCACCAGAGCCACAACAACCTGATAGACAACAGCAGTTTCCCCACAGTTCAAACTCATAGGGCTCACCTAGGTCATTGGCCAAGATAAATTTATCAGGAAAGGCAAAGAAGAAAATGCCATGAGCGAGGAACGCCACGCATCCTCCCTGATCCACACGAGCTGCCACAAATGCACCCTTCGAGCCATTGACAGTGGACAGCTGGAAGTCTATTTCCACATAAATGTCTTTCCTGGAACAAAGTCAGTCAGACAAAGTTTAGAATGTGTGCTACCTAAAAACACAAGAATACAATGGTGTGCACATAAAACTAAATTTTAATCCATACTGAAAACAAAACTGATTGCATAATATTTAGTAATTCAACGGAAAAAAAAAAAGAAGAAAACTCCTCATTGAATCATACATGATGAATATTACATGGGAAGGAATTACGCACTTTAAAGACTTAGCAATGATTAGATAATATGTTCTTTTCATCTCTTTTAACAAATTTTTGATAATTTAAGAGACGGGCAGAATATATTCGCCAAGCAGGAATTAAACTCATGCTTTTTTGCATGTATCTGCAACTACACACACAGGTGCTGAGTAAACAAAAGTTTTCTAAAAATGCAAAACATAAATGTGTAAAGAAAAATGCTGTACTCTTTCTAATGAGATATTTTAAAAAATAAGGCTAAATGATTTACAGTGGAAACCATATATAACAGGCCCGGTAATAACAGGGATCCGGTAATAACAGGGATTTTTAAAAACCCCGTTTTTTCCTACTCTTTGTCTCTATTAAAAGTTATCGGCAATAACAGGGCCTCATCGGAGCCCAACCGGTTATAGCAGGGGAAAAAGGCTCGTTACAATGTAAAAAGTAAGAGAGGGAGAGAGAGAGAGAGAGGGAGAGAGAGAGAGAGAGAGAGAGAGAGAGTAACGCAGTGATGGAGCAAGCCCACGCAAGCCATACCACTGCAAGCACACGCAGAGTGTGAAGCGAAAGAGGGCTGCTGTGTGCTGCAGACATCGATCTAGCACGAAACCTAGCAACATACACGCGTAATGTGTCACCAACGATGTCAAGAGCACGAGAAAATGTCTTTCAATTGACAAAAGATACGAAATAATCCAGGCTGTTGACAAAAAGCAAGCTCCACTGGCAGAGATTTATCGTTAGTTCGACATTCCACAAGGGTCGATTCACACCATTATCAAGGATAGAGAGAAGATAGTGGCAGCATACTCAAAAGGAAAGTTTGCACTGGATCGAAAGAAGATGAGACTACCCGATGCAGATGCTGTGGACCAAGCTCTTCTGATGTGAGGCAATGGAGAAAGTCGGTGCCAAAACCCCTGTTCGTGGGTACTTGTGGTTAAGGAAACTACCCATGAATAAGTACAGCTAGATTAGTCCACAAATGCTCACTTTCCTTGCATTTCTGATTTAACAGGGATCGGATATAACAGGGCATTTTCTCTACTCCCACCATCCCTGTTATATCAGGTTTCCACTGTACATTTCACACAATTTCCATCTGCGACTTGCATGGTCACCCAAGCAAATTCTAAACTAATCCTTCCCAAAAACTGTAGAACTCTGAAATACAGTTAGGCATGGATAACTCAAACACGTTGGGGACTGTCAAATGTGTTCCACACATCCAGAAAATAGGGTAACAAGCTATCTATGATTTTGAGTTTTCCGTGTTCGTATTATCTGTGCCCAACAGTAGATACATTAAATTTCGAAAAATGTATAGTAATAATATAAGGCAGCTTGAAAGGCAAGGAAAGCATAAACACAGCCACACCAATACAAGTTTGTGCACTATGGATTGAAGAGCTTTCTGTCATTTGTACTTGAGATCCCGAAAAAGAAGATGGAAGAAAAAAGAGGAGGAGGAGAAGAAGGAAAAAGAGATGAGAACAGTATTTTTATCAGCCCAATTACTGAAGAAAAAATGTAGTTTTCCAAGGCAAACATCAGATGACAAAATTAATTAATTGCCCAAAACTTCCAAGGGAATAATCTGAAGTTCCACGGCTAATGAATTTGTACAAAAACTCGAGAATAAACTCATTTGCAACAGAATGCAAAGAAATTCAAGGCGATGCAGAACTATGGATGTCAATGACAAAATTTCGAGCTTGGGTAAGAAGAAGCACATAGACACAAAAAATTATCATTCAATAAGGATGAGCAATGAACAAGACAGACAAGCAGGAAATAATAGCTGGAGAGAAAAGAAATACAGCCTACCAGCAGCACCCTGAAACCACTCAAAACAAAAAGAAATATGATGTTCATGCATACATGAAAACAAAAACACTACAAGACACAAAGTAGGTAATTTCAAGGGTATGTAGAGCATTTATTTTCCCAACTAAAACATCAGGCTTAGCAATGCAACATGAGCGAGGCGGTGAGGTAAATTTATCAGAATACTAATTTCATGATTTTCTCAGTCTAGACTGATAGTCTGTAGCATATTTGCTGAGTACTGTAGTTTCCTTTCCTATTTCATCAAACAATCTTGATCAGAATCTGAGATAGTACAGATTTCAAACAAGACTGTGTCACTCTGAAAATTCAATATGATTTCTCATTTCATTTTGTAAATAAAACCATGGAACTAGTTACAAATTATAAAACCCTTTCTCCAACCCTCTGTGAGACTAAAGTTTAACTTTGAAAAGCAAGGTGCAAATAAACAACATAATTTCTGAATTATATTTTTTCCCACTTTATCATTTGCTTCCTCGCCTGTGTTTTAGTTTTATGTTAATGTCTTAGTATAAGTAAGCGTTTAACAGCACTTGCAACACAATTAGGTCATTTTAGTGTTGAAGATTATAGAGGTGTTACAAAAGAGTAACAAAAAAAGAAAAAAAAGGCGATAGATGTTTGATAGGAAAGAAAGAGAAAATCCTACCAGAGCATCCGCCAACGACCCACCGTAGGTGGTTTCTATCCCAGCACAAGTGTTTTCTCTAAAACTATAAAATGTTTTAAGTCTCTACTCTAATCATAAGTGGCATCATGGTGGGGGGGGGGGGGGGGGGAGTAAGAGAGGTGCGGAGAGGCAAAGAGTCCTTTTCCTATTCTTTTCATATTTAGACCCTATTCTTTTCATATTTAGACAAGTGCCAGGAAAGATCTCCATTTGGATTCTCAACATCAAACTCCAATGCGATTACATGTAACCAAATTCACACCCTTCTATATCACTGCAGCTATCAATATGAAACACAAGCTGAGTTAATTCAGTAATCTGGAAAGAATGCTTACCAATTATTGTCACCCACAAGAGCGAATGGGACACTCAGAGTGAAAGGGCACCACTTTAACGGAGGTGCTTGGACCGTCTGGCGAGCAACCTGCTTATGAGACACATTCTGGGATTTCCCTATCTCTAAAGAGCCCACCTGAGGAGTCAGCATATTTGGCTCCACAAACTCCAAGTAAGCTGGGGACACACAGAAAGCATTGACAGTTCTACAACCATTGTTTCTTCTTCAGACATTTTCTCAAACCTTCAGCTTAGAGAATGCCTTTCGAACTTTGGATTTATAGCATTTTCCACTACTGCGATGAGCATTAGCTGAGGGCGGCCACTTTGTTCAGCTTGTTCTTCCTACTTGTTTCAATATTGCCAGAGTTACAATGTGCTTTCTGGTGACCATAATGTCAACAGAGTGAGCAGAGTGATAAAATCCTGTCTCAACTCTACCCTAGGTGAGAATGTCAAAACAGCCCACAAAATGAGTAAGGAACATAATCTAGTTGTATTAGCAATTGAGAACATTTTTTAAACATCTTCATTCAACTGTATGTGTACTGTGAAACTAAGAGTGATATATAATATGTTGTGTACCAGATGCAAACCCTTTCCTGCTCTCTAGCAATGTTCTGTCGTCTGCTTTCGTCTCCACTTTCTCAGTTCTGCCCCCACCCCCTCACCTCCTTTGCCCCCTCCTCTGGGCTCCTGACTCTTTCTGCAGCCTTTCTACTGCTACTCCTTAGCTCCTTCTTACACAGCTGTCTTTCAGCCACACCCCTGATCTTCTGGTAAGAGAGATCTACACGTAGCCTTCTCGGACAAGGGCGAAAAATCTCGGAGGTCCCGTGTGAAGGGTGCGCACATTAAAGCTCTCTTGGTGGACTAAAATCAATAAGAGCAGGCTTCGGCCGCCACCCGCACAAAATTCAAAATTTCCTACCAACTGAAAATGTTTAATGTGTCCCGCGCGCTCATATGACCTTATGCAGTTGCAAGCGCCGAAAAACACTAACCACCTCCCCCCCCCCCCCCCACCCAAACCCCTGTCTTAGAAAAAAAATTATTGTTCTTTACTTGTATACATTGCAATTTGAATTTACCATTTTTTATTTCACATAAAAGCAAAACAACGCAGTTGTTTTATCAAAATACAAATTTAAGGGTGACCCTTAATTTTGGTCCACAGGTAGGCTAGATCCCTGTGACCCATTTCCACCAATTTAACAACAATACATCACCACAATGTGCAACCCCTTCAACTCTTAGTATATGGCACGTCAATTCAGCTTGCTTAGAGCAGTATTTACTCCGATAAAAAAAATCTACGGAAACCGCAGCCAGTCCATCTTATCTATAAAAAGTGTATGTTGATTTCTTGGATCACTAATTTCTATTGAGTTTGGTGTCCCATTTTATGCAACTAATTCAACATGAGCCGCGTCATAAGGAAGTTTGTAGATATCCTTTTGATCTGCATATAATAGGCAGTGCCCATTGGAGGATCGGTTCGGTTTCTGGCGGCGTCAGCGTACACTATAAATAAACCCCTGCCTAAAACCAACCGCCCGACTTGCAGCCTTGAAAACAGACACGTTTGTTCTTGAAGGTCATCGTTGGTTTCATTCAGTGTGTGCCACGATAGTACGTTTCTTCCCTCAGTGGAGGAAAATCTGGCTCACCCCAACGACCGAACCGAACCAAACCGATCTTGCCAATCCAACTACTGCAGCTCAGGAGTTCAAAACAAGAAACTAAGGGTTGTCATAATAGAGCTTATTTGTTTTGGATTAGTAAGGAATCAGTGACTTTGCACCAGATGGCACTGATGCGGTATGGTGCATATTGTCTTAGGCTGCAAAAGCAAGGATTTGGTTGGGGGCTCTCTTGGCCTAGAGGTTAAGGTGTTTGCCTCTCATTCAAAGGTCCCAGGTTCGAATCCGGGTAGCGAGGGAAACATTTTCTTCTCTAAACTTGTCTCCTTTCACCTTCTTTCCTGCTCTCTAGCAATGTTTTGTCATCTGCATGTTCTGCCCCCATCCCTTCACCTCCTTTTCTCCCTCCTCTGGGCTTCTGACTTTCTGTAGCCTTTCTACTGCTACTCCTTGGCTCCTTCTTACTGCTATCTTTCAGACACACCCCTGATCTCCTAGTAGGAAAGATCTACACCTAGCCCTCTCGGACAAGGGTGAAAAACCTCTACTAACTGAAAACGTTTTATGTGTTCCGCGCACTCATATGACCTTATGCAGTTGCGAGCGCCGTAAAACACTTACCAAAAAAAAAAAGGATTTGGTTGGTGAAATTTATAAGGAAAAAATGCACAAAAAACATGAGTCGTTACAAATAAAAAGGTGTGGTTTATACTTGAAAAAATAAACAACACAGAAAGAAGCTTAATCCACAACATTTTTGCTCCTAAAAAATTCTTCACATGTTTACTATCCACTTCGCCAAATGTTTTAGTACCAACAACCACACCTACGTCTGACGACAAGAGCTCATAACATCATAATACAGATTATTACCACATCCTCTTCCTGACCACAACATTGATGTTCAATCTCCATTGCCCTTATTCCTTGTATAAGTTGTGATGCACTGTGCCAAAACCATCTATTTTTTTTAGATTTTAATAGAAATTTGACACCCTATCTTTTTCACATAAAGTTAGAGGAAACAATATGAGAACACTATAGACTACTTACTAATTACTCGGGTTTTCAGTCAATTTCTTTAAGACAGGAGCAAAATTCGTGGATCAAACTTGACAAAATGTGAATATTTTATCCAAAATTGTATGTGCGCAGGTAAACATGCTTGTGTGTTAGAGAGTAAGAAAAAGGCAAGGTGTTGATAATAAATGCAAATACATCGAAGTAAAAACTGGTGCAGAATGCAGCAAATGTAAACGCAGAGAAGGAAAACTGAAACCCATACATATATCTGGTGAGGCAAACCAAAACACCTTGTGCATCACAGAAATGAAAGAACAACTGAATTCTGTATGCAAGGACTTGGCCTCTGAATGAAACCCATAGCAGAGAATTAAACAGAACAGAGAAGGAGTGAGATCAAAATCTAATGTGAAGTCAGAGAATCACATTCACATTTAGAAAACAGAATATCCTCTTATGGTCACCATATTCTAAATAAAATGTATTTTTAGCTTTCAGAAGAAATTCCTCTGAATCAAAATCCTGGGAAGCAAATTAAATCATTCATCAAGTTGACACATATTCTGTACTTCTATAGTTCAGCATCAAACAAAGGTGTCCAACAAACTCATGTGCTGACAAATTGAAGCGAAATTTTCAAAGCATCAGATGCACAACAAAATGTGCGAAGAGAGATTATAGCTGTCCTGATAAGCTTTCCTTACCAGCTCTGATTGCCAATGACGCTGATAGACTTATCGATTCCATCTGCTTTGCACCAGCGGACAGGCTCAACAAGTTGCATTTGCCTAGCAAAGCGGTTGCCATTAGAGATCAAGGTTTCGTAAGTCCCAGTTTGAGGGGCAAGATTGGCAGGCTCTTTGTACAATGAGTAACCTGAGAGGTTGATGGAGAAAATTAGGGCATTAAGGGACAAAGGGTGGGGCGGAACCTGCGTATGGGCTATTCCACGGTAAATGACCGGACATTTGGACTATACTTTCTTACAATGATAACACTGTAAATCATTATCAATTAATTTATTTCAACATTAAATGATCAGAAAATTTGAAAGACACATTAAGTATCATATTAAATACAGTCATTTGAAAAAAAGTACTTTTTGCAAATTCTGTGACGTGTTTAGTTTCAGTAACTGACGGGACATATGTCTTTTAAATGTTCTTATCATTTAAAGTTGGAATAAAATAATTGAATATGAATTATAGTGTTATCATTGTAAGAAAGTATAGTCCAAATGTCTCATCAGTTACCGTGGAAGAGCCCATATATTTATTTCAGGCTTGCCAACTTTTTCATAATATAACCAAATCAGTTACATGCAATACATCAGATTATGAAACAAAAAACAAAATAAAATAAGTGGGACAGCTATTTGTGAATTGTATGTAAATACGGCTCTCAAATTCTTCATTGCTGGATCTGGAACAGAGCCAGGAAATTCAAATCAGGTGGTAAACGTGTTATCTATTTACAAAGAGATTTTGTTCTAATCTTGAATCAATACTGAATGTCAGAAAAGAAGATGGTTCAGTATTGTATCACAATGTTCTGGTTCAGTAAATCTCACAATGTTCTACACTTTGTTTCCCATGAGAAACTACCATCGAGAGCATTAGATTAAGTAACACCACTTGTTGAACAGTCAATATCCTTTACAATGATTTAAATTTCTAAAACCTATGATGCTACTGTTTATGCAGGTGAAACGCTTAGGACAATCTCAAAAACATTGCAGAGGGTGGATAATCTTTTACATTAAAAGCAGTTTGTTTTATTTGTTGTTGTTTTTTTCTCAATATTTTTTGGTTCACAGTGAAAAAATAATTTTTTTAAAGGGATGAGAGACTCTATATTCTTACCAAAAAAGAAATAATATATAAACATCCCTATAAATGTAACTTTTTCGGGCACTGACATTAGGTATCATTGGGCCTAAAAGCAATCCATTAAGTGAACGAGAGAAAGAACCATAATTAAGGAAATGGTAAAAGTGACTTTTTTTTTTTTTTTACGGAAAATTAAAAAGTTCTCAAAATAAGCAAACTGAAAACAATGACTTTGTTTGGAACACACTAATTCAAATATAAGAAAAAAGAGAGAGTTCAAAGTGCTTGTGTATGTAACAGATAAGATGACACTTATCGTTTCCCAATGGCTTTGAAATTCCACTTGCAGCTGCACTGCCCCAATAAACTCACTATTATGACAATAATTAGATAGTGAAAGGTGAGGTATAAAAAAGCCCATTAGGAAAAAATGTTGGATTTTTACACAACTCAGTTCATCTCAGATACCCAACAAATAATTGCCATCTTTAGATTTATCAAGTTCCCAGTAGACAATTCATACAGCTATTGTCAGAAAGATTTTTAGAAGTTAACCAAAACTGAATTAAAGGAATATATCTTCACAAGGATTGCAATCAAGTATAAATGTTACAAATTGCACAAAAGGAAAAGCAAAAAAAGGAAAGTAGCACAAAAATAGAACAAATTGAATTCCAAAAGGAAAAAAAAATCAAGAAGTCAAAGTGCAAGCCGTTTAAGGCAAGATCTCGACACCACAACCATTCATTTCAGTATATCCTTCTATAGAATACTTCAATAGCTAGTCATTCATAAATTATTTTTGACATTCCAAACACTTTGCAATCAGGCACTTGTAAATGAACTACTCCGAGCAAAAGCTGAGACCACTTGCTCTCATTGTGGTTGAACTATGTGTGAGGTTTGTTGTTTATTTGTTTTGGTAAGTGCTTGTGCTTTACGGCGCTCGCAACTGCATAAGGTCATATATGAGCTGTGGGACACATTAAACATTATTTTAGTTTGGTAGGAACTAATTTTGAATTTTGCATGGGTGGCTCCGAAGCCTACGTGTAAGTGGTTCGATTCATCTGAACCAGCCCAAAAAGTAAAAAAAGGTCAGGGTGAATTATCATTAATGCTACTGACGCTAATGGGTCACTGGCAAACATATTTGGAATGCATGGACTGGCCGCAGTGCAAAAGGCAAAAGGCGAAGCGGGTCAACCTGGTAGATCAAAAGTCACGCTGAGAGCAATTATTGTGAGGAAAATAAAAATTCTCTTTGAAATCATTTTTTTTATTTTTACCATAACAAGTTTAGAAACAATTTTTATAAATGCAATCCAGCAAAATTCCTTTGTTTTTATGCAAATTTAAAAGAACAGATAAATCACCATCACCCTTCCTATCAAGTGGATACCTCATATAGATCTATACTTATAGCATATTAGGATTAAGATGCAGAATCCCAACTAGAAAACACTCTACCATCTGTCCAATGTCAAAGACAAATGAGTACAAAACTGTACAAATTAAAATTTGGTACAAATGTCACTTTCCATTAAAATAGTTAAGATCTTTTAGAAAAGGGAAAGAAATATTTCCTTTACAATATTACGCCTACAAATACCTTCACACAAGTGCAGGATGTATTTCTTTATGTACGAAATAATTTTGTTTCTAATTTGAACTGATTATGGAAAGAAATGTAAGTCAGATGCATCTTATTTTCAGCCAACAAGGCTCAACAGTTAATAAAACAGTGAAAAGTCTACTGGGCCACCCTCTAGATATCTACTGATGAAACAGAAAGTGTAAAAAAAACAACCCAAAAGCTAACTCACTTTCAAAATTATCCTTGTATGGCAGAGGGAATGGCATAGGTTTTGGTGGATCAGAGTACTGGCCCTTCTGACCGGCGCTCAGGGTTGTCAAGGTGATGACTTCATCCAGGCCAAGACTTACTTGAGCTTTTCCGTCTTTGAACTAAAAATAAAGTCCGGAAATTAACTTTGAATGTTCTGTTGACATTAATGTAATAATATTATGAATGTGCGGATACTTATGCATTTACACATGCACATACATGTCAAGCCACAGTTGGATCAGGCATTTGTCAATATTTGGGCATATGAAGATATTGGTATCATCTTAAATCTGATTCTTTTGCTTAATTTTGATGAAAAACATTACACATCTATCTTGACTAGACATACAGATATTTTCTGTAGATCAAGGTGGGGGCCACCAGATGTCAGATGTAAAATAACCACGAAAATGGCTACCAAAGTCTGGAGACTTTTTAAGTTTGAGTGTCCTTGGAAACTGCAAATTTATATTTTTTATGCCTTTGATTAACGTTTTTTTAAGTAAAATCCATACAGAAATGTGCTTTTAAATGTATATAAAAAATGCTGATCCAAAACAAAAATCGATAGAAAAAGAAAAATCGATAGAAATTACTGAACAGGCTGGAAAATATCGGTTTCTTTGATTTCGTTATTCTGATGAAAGGGAAAGAGGAATGCCAGGAAGACCAGCCCTATCACATTGCAGGTGAGATCATGGAATTATATAGGTTGAGGACCTTCTTTGTAAAAAGCAGAAGTCATGACCCAGATAAGTGGAGAAGACTCATACAGCTATATTATATACCCCATCAGCCAAAATTGATAATCGCGCAGATGGATGAAAGAGGACTGGGTAGTGATGGAATTTTTAAAGAGAAATAAAATAACTTTCTAGACACAACTAAGGTTATTATGAACGCAAAATGCTTGGTCTGACATCAGAACACTGAACCAAGAAGAAAAATACTCCATGAGGAAAGAACAAATTGAGTACACCTTTGAGTGGGAGGATAAATTACACGTGAAATAAAAGCAATCAATTGTTAAAATTAAGGAAGGGCAAAAGAATTCAGATCCTTCCTAAGATTTAAACTCCCAAACTTACATGAGTTTATGGGGTTCACTAACAAACAGCACCAAAGCAGACAGGCTACAAGAACAATAAAAACACCTCTCACACCATCTTAATTAAAACAATCTTGTAATAAAGTTTAGAGTTTATATTTAGGTGATTCTGACTTTAAAAAGTCACTCTATTAAATGATATATCGCAATCAAAGAGTTTTAGATCTCAACAATTTAATCTTTCTCCTCTTGCCCCCCCCCCCCCCCCCAAAAAAAAAAAAGAGAAACAAGTTAGAAGGGGAACTTTACAACTCGTCTAAGATGTTAAATTAATGCCGGCATCTTGTTCATGAATGGGAATGCACATTTCAAGAAAAAAAAAACCCATTGAACCAAAAAAAGTTGCTGTGAATTTCAGGAAAAGCCATAGTATCTGAATCTTATTCTCAAACTAAAAAAACAGGAAGCCTGACCACAAACTGATGACACAAGTTACCATTCACTCAATACTCAATGTAAGTTCAGCCAATACTTTTCTTCTTTCAAGGTAGTTATAAGTTCAACCAATGCATGAACATAATTCAGGACAACAATATTCAACAAGGTTCATACTTACTTTAAGCGGATTCTGCTTCTGAAACATGATGCTTTTTGAACCGTCAAATTTCAGCTTGCTGTACCATACATTCATTTGTGAGATGTTGTTCTGAAATTGCACCAAAAGATTTGTACGGTCATGGTAGACTGGTGAATGAATTCCCTTATATTATTATGTAAAAGTTTGGAAATGGCAAGTGACAATGGCTATGAGATGGGTATTTTCGTCAAAGAGACACTAATTTTAACTCTCACTGACGAAAAATGCTGGAAGCTGCAGTGCAACGACCAGCAATAATGTGTACATTTGAGGAATTGATGCTACCTTTGCAAGTGCGGTGAATGTTATTTGTAAGATTTGTATGCCTTTGATGGGTAGAATTTCATGAAAGGACATCAAAAAGTGGACTGTTGCTCCAAGAATGAGTTCTTCGAAAGCATAAGCGCCAAGAATTATATTTCTCCGTTTCATCTCACAATATCAGTTTTTTCTAAATCCTTTATTAATGATCTCGATCGCAAAGTCCCTAACATCTGCTACTGAGGGGGAATAGTTAGATTCTTCGCCTCCCACAAAAAAATGTTATGGCAGTGGGGGCTCCAGTGGCTAAGCGAGTAGTGAGTTCACACTCAAAAGTAATGTCGAGCAAGTGTCTGTGACATGCGGTTCAGAAGGGTGGTCACTGGGGTGTATCCTTGAGCAAGACACGACAAACCTAGCTCAAAATCAGGATGCTGCACAGTGGTGACCAGCAATGGTATGTTTGTGACCTTGTTTTGTATTGGTGTGATGTTGTGTATTTAAGTATGTATTTCAAATTATGTATTTATGTATGTATGTTTGCCATTATAATTCAACTTTCCCCACCGGGATCAATAAAACGCAGTTTATTTTTATTTCATATTTTAATTTTATTGGATATGTCCATCTTTCTAAAGAGACGTTTCCCCAACAGCCGAAGTAGGCCATCATAGACAGAGTTAAAGCAGACCACAAATAAATTATCTACATAGTGTCGGTTTGGATGTAAAGCATTAACAGCCAACTACAACACAACATGGTTAGCTTCAGGAAAAACTCACCCTCAAACAGACAGATTAAAAATTGTCTTGACCTATCTCTTTACTTCAGTTACGTATTTGCATTTTGACTGCTAATGAAGACATTCCTTCAGCTTCTAAAATACACCAATAAAACCTAAACATGGTGTTGGATCATGTTTGCCTTCTGATACCAGCTGAAGGTATGAAAATATAACCTTACTATGTAAACAAACAAGCAAATAATCATGTGATTACAGTCATCACGACATCTCTCATTTATGGTATCTGCACTGGTTGCTTTTATATGGTCGATGCAGTTGACTTGCACATTAACTTAGAAATGCAGACGGTAAATAGAGGGAAAAGAAGTTTTCTCTCAACAAAAGGAAAGATATGCAGTTAACTGCCTAATAAAATCGTAACAAAAGAACAAAAAATTATCATAGCAATATCAAAATAGACAAAAACTATAAAATAAACACACCAGATCTACATAGAGTCAGTTTGTTCACTTACAAAATTTCCCGCTAAGACTATAGTCACATTCTGAGGAGCCACACTGTATTTGGGCAGGGCAGGACGGATACACTTTGAATGATCATGAGTCTGGAGAAACAAATATCACACCAAATTGAAATTAGTACTGAAATACACTAATACAGAATCACAGACGCATAAATTTTCCCCAAAATAAATAATTCCAACCAACAAGAAATGAGTAGAACACAATTAATTACCCTCCCAACTGGCTAAAAACAAAGCATTTTATGGTTTTATGCTCAAGGGATAAAGAACAAATCACTCGTAATAAAAATTGGTTCTTGAGCTGAAAAACAATTCTTATACATGAAAATCATAACCTTTTCTGGCTCTTGCCTTACCATGGTCTCTATAACGATAGTGAGCTGCTTCACCGCTGGATCAGTCAGGCTGACATAGGACCCGCCTTTTGGCAAGTGACCAACACCATGTCCGTGGCTCAGATACTTCCAACCAATGCTGGAAAACTGGGTGGTGTGGGCTGCATAACGAAATTTTGGAGAACAAAAAAAGGAAATCCATTACATTTGTTGCACATTTAGCAGCCCCTCTATGCCTGCATTTATATTCCAGCTAAATGAGCAGTCTGAGAAGGGATATAATCTCTTTGGAATGAAGAAAATGTATCTTTTTTTATGTACACCTAAAAAGTTTATACATATGACAGTAATAATAGCACAATTTTCTACTAGTCTCTCTTTAAACTTTCATGTCAATGCTGTGAGATTTAAACCTTTTGTGATTTAACAGATGTCCAAGAAAAAGTTCTGACCTCTTTTTGACTGATTATCATTCTGGATGTCCAATTTATTTCCCTTTCTGTCCACAATTTTCTCAGTATCTTTTCTTTATTTGTTCAAATGCATTTCAACAACCTTCTGTCTTTTCCCAATACTGAGGAATCTTCAGGTTTCCATTGACCATGAATATTAACCTGAAATCCAGATTGGCGTTTCCACCTCGTAGTATCCAGACCAGGGCTCCACAGCAGTCATCAAACCATCCCTATAGTATGGCAGACCCTTGTAGTAGCTTGCTATCAGATTCCAGGATATGGTACTGCAAACAGAGATGATACAGGAGTGAAAAATTCATGGCTTCAGTGGGACACGTTAAATTGTAATTATAGGTAAGTTAGCATTTTTTCAAATAACATGTTGCAACTAGCAGTATCAAGACAATAGTGCGACTAAAAAGAAACTAAATCAGAGTGCCCAGCAAACATCCATCGTTAGACACATTAATTTGTCTTACTTATCTTACCTATTTAAAACTAAATTAGTGAGAAACATTAATGATAACTAAATCACCTTTAAGAAATAACCCATGCTTTGACTGAGAGTCAAACGTAAAGTGATTCTACTACAGTTACAAATTAATACAGCTATGTCGGAAATAATAGTTGACAATTTCATGGTGCAGGCCTACTGACGCTGCTTATAATGGAAAGGTTTGGGAATAAAACCATTAGGACTCCCAACAAATCAACAAATCAACTATGCACAAGACAAGGTCATTTTCCTTGGTGGTTGGAGATAAAACATGGGTGAGGGTGCGGTCTGACTGGCATCCTTCCTGGGCAACAATTATTCATTTCCAAATAGACACTCTTGTTACTCAACAGTAGCCTTTTCAAAAGACAAACTACTATGTCTTCAAATTGGTGACTAGGTTTCTGAAGGGACAAATTACAATGTCTTCAAATTGTTGACTATGTTTCAGAAAATTTAAGTCGTTCTATTTGTTCTAAAAAAACTCACAAATCCCACCGACAGTTACAGTGACACAAAGTATAGCTAAATATTTTTAAATCCAAGAACATGCTGCTGTTGTTATCTCATGCTGCAATGTCATTCATTCTTTTCAGCCGAAGCCAGCTTGATGACAGTTCCTGTCTACCTTCACCCTATCCTGTTCAACCCGAACAATACTACCAAAAATTTAAATGCAGAGCTAGCATTCAACCCATCTAAAACTGCTGGGCATACATCTTGCTCCTCATTCAAAATTTCTTCATTTCTTCAACTGAGACATTAAGCTGTTGCCTTGTGTTCATTTTAGTAACGAAAGTCTCTAAGAGCCCGAGAAAGAAGTCAGAATTTACTTATAAATACTTTTACTTCCATTAGGCACACAATAATGTGAACATTAGAAGGTTGCTTTGTTCATAGGAATTTGAAAAAATGGGCAGTCATTGTTGTGAAAGAGTATAAACAGGAAAGGTTTCACCAGTCCAGGGGTCAGTAAAGGGTGTAAACATGATGTCGATGCTGTGGAAAAGAGTTTCTTTTCTAGAAGCTTGCAGAGAGAATGTGGGTTGTATTTCAGACAGGTGTGGGCAGTGTCTACATAAGAATTCAAACTTAAGTTTGAGTCTGCCTCAAGAATGCAAACACATGCAATCTAACACATACAAAGTGAACACACACATCTCAAAACACGCACATAGTGAAACACATACAAGAGGAACACACACAAAGCAAATGTGAGGCAGCGTGGTGGAATCAGGCTCTCGTCAATTTTTGGGCATGTAGAGTTATTGGAGTCATCTTAAAACTTGTTCACTTGTCTTTATTTGGATTTTTAAAATATTCATTTATCTTGAATATAAGTTGAGATATATGCGAAAGAAGGAGGGGGGGTCACCTTTTTTCAGAGGTAAAATTAGTGAGAAAATGGCCTCCAAAGATGTTATTTCCTTAGCTTAATAGTCCATAGTTACTGAAAATTTACATTTTTGTGCCTTTAATCAACGCTTTTCAGAAAAATCCACACAGAAATGAGTTCTTTAATTGGCTTGAAAGGTGTTGAGCCAAAAAACAAAAATTTGATAAAAATTCACAAACCTGCGGAAAAATTCAAGTTTCTTCACTTTGATTATTTTGACGAGAGCCTGATTCCAACGTGCGGCCTCACAAATAGATTTTCAAATCCTGAACTTTTTCCTGTACATTGATATTCTTCGTATGTAAAATACATAGATCTACATAGAAAACTTTGTAATTTACAAAAGATTTTTGGGTCACATCAATTTTCCAATGTGCGTGCTAGAAAAGTTCAAAACGCCTATGAACCTATACTGACACTTACGCTGTCATGTGCCCATTCACGTAATTTTGATTTAGGATCTGAAACAGAAAGATGTAACAGTCTAAGTTGCAGACAAAAAGTCATTTGTAATCGTAATTATAACCACACAAAAATTCACTTTTGAGATTTACAAGCACCACAGGGTCTAAAATAAAAGATTTTAAGCGAGGTTTTCATTTTCCATCAGGTTCATTCTCTTCTCCTTCCTCATTCCCCAAATAGATCTTTGAAAAGTAAACAGTATCTTTCTTCATCCAGTAGTGAAACTCACTCTTATTCAAACTGACCAGAGTTTTTACCATTTTGAGAAGGAATAAAGAATTTTACACAAGCAGCCAGCCTGGGAAGACCTGCTGTTCTTCAATATTTAACTGCCAAGATACCATCGGCATACCACAATGTATGCATGTGACCTCCTCCGTTTTTGGGGGGTTTCCTTGCATCACCTGAGGTGAAAAGGTACTGAACCACATCCATCTCAGGATCAGTAGTGTGAAAAACACTAAAAGAAACTCAACAATGGGTGGCAGTCTTTGACTATTTCGACTGTACTTGGCCTAAGAATACACCATTCACTTGGCTATGCCAACTATCAAATCCACAAAAGTACCACTGTCAGTCTTACAACTTAATTAATGGAGACCCTACTCATACAAAACTCTCATAAAATGGGTCAATTCAAACATAGGTGAGCGGTTTGTAGGCACCGGTATTGGTTTATATATACAGCCTAGCAAACACACACATAGCGAAACACATACATGGCAAACAAGTATTCAGGTCTAAAAAAATTTCTAAAACACGCATATTCTTCATATTTAAAACATGTACACAAAGAAATGTCTACATCATGAAAAGATGTCCGCATCCCAATGATTTTGCTACGTGTTTGCTAGAGTGTATGTGAAATCAAAGAACACAATCAGGGTTGACGGACGGCGGAGTATTATTACCCTTGCCCAGCAGCCACCACCAACTTCATCATTAAAGGTGCTATAGTCCTCGGAGGACCACAGCTGCTTCCCTGAGGACACAGCAGTGGCACTGGACTTCGTTCCGGGATAGTGACATCTGAAAATAGAAAACATGTACCAGATACGGTCATATATATATATATATATATATATATGAGATATTCTGTTAGTCATTGTCAAATGTGCAAAAATAACATTATTTTGTATGTCCATCCAGTGACTATTCGTATAAGTGCATCTGTGTATGTGTGTGTAAGTGTGTGTGTGTGTGTGAAAATGTGTGAGTTTGTGTGTGTGTGTGTGTGTGTGTGTGTGTGTGTGTGTGTGTGTGTGTGTGTGTGTGTGTGTGTGTGTATGTGTGTGTGTATGTGCTCTAAATCTAAATATCTTCAGGTACAGTCAAAAAGATAAACAAACATGAAAGAATAAAATGTGTATGTATGAAACCCACATATTGACTACTTATGCACCTCTAAGCCTTATGAGTCTAAGACACTCAACACCGTAAAATTGTAGAGGTCCTTGTCAAGTCACTAGACGTATAGCAAACAATAATATCAATAAATATTAACAAACATTATGTGTACCCTATAGCATGTACAGCTTTCCTCAAGGCGACATCCGACTCAATGTCCTTTGCAATTTCCCACTTAACATCAGCAGCAATGATGAGTGTCTTCTGATATCCACGTTCGTCTAACATAGATCGCAATCTCTGAGGAAAAACAAGATCATCATCGATTATAAGTCCAACCACTAATGTTGACTACCATGCTATATTTTCCTTTACTATTGCCGTTGTTGGAACTGCTTGCACAGGTGCAACATTAGGTGATAGTCTGCAAGCCCCGCAGAAACAGGGTCATTCTTTACCATGTCTAACCAAGAAGTTCAATAAACCAAAAAGCTTGGGGGCTCTCGGGGCCTAGAGGTTAAGGTGTTGGCCTCTCACTCAAAGGTCCCGGGTTCGAATCCAGGTAGCGACCGAAAAATTTTCTTTTCAAAAATTGTCTCCTTTCACCTCCTTTCCTGCTCTCTAGCAATGTTCTGTTGTCTGCTTTCATTTCCACTTTCTGCCCCCACCCCTCACCTCCTTTGCCCCCTCCTCTGGGCTCCTGACTCTTTCTGCAGCCTTTCTGCTGCTACTCCTTGGCTCCTCCTTACTGCTGTCTTTCTGCCACACCCCTGATCTACTGGTAGGAAAGATCTACACCTAGCCTTCTCGGACAAGGGCGAAAAATCTCGGAGGGCCCGTGTGCAAGTTGCGCACGTTGAAGATCCCTTGGTGGTTTAAAATCAATAAGAGTAGGCTTCGGCCGCCACCCAGGCAAAATTCAAAATTTCCTACCAACCGAAAATATTAGGAGTGTCCCGCGCGCTCATATGACCTTATGCAGTTGCGAGCGCCGTAAAACACTTCACAAAACAAAACCAAAAAGCTTTTAGACAAGACACATCACCAACAAACAATTATGCTTTATTTACCAAAGTGTGTATAAAACTCTTGAGGAAGACAGACTGAGAGATCAAAGTACTATTTTTTGGCCACAGGCCTGCAAAGCAAATTTTTTCAATAGTCCCTTTAAATCAAAATTACATATCATCCCCATCATTCATCACTGTCATATTTTTAAAAATCTAGAGAAGCAGAAAACTGTTTTATTTCAAGCATGACCTTATGTATGTTAATACATAATTGTTTAATTCATGTTAAGTTAAGCTATTGCTATTTTAAGAAGAAGACTGAGACTAGTACCAAACAATGCACCTCATCAAACTCTACAACATTCTTGATTTTCTTTCATTTTGTTCAAAAATTTACCATACTACAATCTTGAATGATTGTGATGATATATAACAAAACTCGATAAACATTACATCTTAAGACTGATAATTCTTGTATTAAACCAATGTTACAAATTTTTCAGAACTTGCAAACAAGAAAATACCGTACCTTTATATAGTCCACAGAGTACATGCGTTCATTCCAAATCTAGAATAGGCAAAGAAAAGAAAAATTATACAAACTTAACATTATCCATAGGCCTTATGTTGCATCTTAAAATGAAAAAGACTATATTTTCCATCGCTGTCGCAAGAAAAATGAGCGACTCCTAAGTTTTTGTCTCACCCTGTAAAGCAGGGGTAAACAGAGTTCTATATTTTTCTCACTACAGAGATGATGTACATCTTTGTTACACAAATATACACAATAAACAGTTTGTAAGTTCATTCACATCTCAATTAAACATGACTCTTATGAATTAGAACAGAAAAAAAATAGTGTGACTATAGTCTATAACAGAGAGCCTATGTGGAGAGGTGGACCAAACAGTGGAACACATCCTTCAGCATTACAGGACACAGGGCCCTGAGACAGGAAATGTGGCCAACCCCACTGACACTACAGGAGAAGCTATAAAGGCCGACAGATGAACTGAGCAGGACGGCACAATTTACGAGAGGTACCGCTACTTAGGCAGAAGCACACAAGACTGGGACTCAAATCTTGTCTCTGAAATAGCCAAAGCGCTGTTAAAGGATCAGCAGAGCTCAACAACAAGAAATCAACTCATCCTATAAATCCATACATTGGCCATAATTGATCTAGAATGAAATCACAAAATTCAGCTGCTGAGAAAAAAAGAACAAATAGACATGATTTGCAAACTATGCTTATGAAATACTGACTCAGGGAAACAGCTCATTTTGGGGAGCCACTTTAATGCCTAGCAAAATTCCAGCACTTACTGGATTGCCTTAATGATAAATTATTTTTTTTTAATGAAGCAGGACACAGAATCACCCCCCCCCCCCCCCCCCCCTCAAAGAACCAAAAAAAACTTTATGAGAACCATCCATAAATGTTTAGAATTCCTGAAGTAACTGGTAAAGTGGCACCCTTATTAACTTAACAGATAAGAAACTCAACAATACAACAACAAAAAAGCAACAACAACAATAAAAAAGGAAGTGACCACAACACTCACCCCAACAAAGTCAATATTCAGGTCATGGTGAACTTTAGCTCCATTGATCCATCTGACGATGTAATCTGCAGTGACACTGACATTGGTCCAAGGAGATCTATGGCCTTGTCCAATCCAGCCAGGAAAACCCCACGGTAACGCATACAGTTTTATATCTGGATTTCTCTGTTCAAGGAAAATAACAGGAGAGATTTTATAATTTTATGGGTAATTGTTTTACAGTGCTAGCAACTGCATAAGGTTATATGAATGCACAGGATACATAAAACATTTTCATTTGGTGGGAAATTTTCAATTTTGCTGGGGTGTTGGCCGAAGCATACTGTTATCAATTTTGGACAACCAAGGGATCTTTAAAGCGCTCAACTTGCACACAGGGCCTCCGAGATTTTTCCCCTTTGTCCGAGTAGGCTAGGTGTAAATCTTTCCTACCATAAGATCAGGGGTGTGGCTGAAAGACAGCAGTAAGGGGCCAAGGAGCAGCAGTCTGAGAAAGGCTGCAGAAAGAGTCAGGAGCCGAGAGGAGGGGGCAAAGGAGGTGAGGGGGTGGGGGCAGAAAGTGGAGACGAAAACAGACAACAAAACATTGCTCGGGAGCAGGAAAGCAGGTGAAAGGAGACAGTTTTAGAGAAGAAAAATTTCCCACACTATCCTGATCCCACTTGGGACCTATTGCATGAGAGGTGAACACTTTAACCTCTACGCCACAAGAGCCCCCCACCCCCCACCCCCCACAGGAGATTAATGCATATCAATGACTACGCGATCAGGGTAAGACTCTGTGATACATCACTTTTCAAAATGGCATACACGGCGGAGTCTTACACAAAACAGTCTATACCATAAAAAGAAATACCTTTAATGCAAGTCACTTTGCTGCATCTTGCAATCATATTACCAAAAGAACAGAGTAATTGTAAAACAGAAGATTAATTCATTTTCCAGAATTACACGTATCTTAATGACCGTTGGGTGTGAAAAATACAGTTTTAAAATACCAGTACTTTCAATTTCTGCTTGATCCTAAATTTTCCAGGAAAGAGTAAAAAGACTTGAGAAAACTTCTTCAGTACATCATCTGTTTAAAGCACACAAAGATGGAGGCTGTAAGTTTGAATAAACGATCTTTCATTGGGGATTTTTTTTTTTTAACTTCGCACAGTTGTGGTAAACTCAGGAACATAGATATAAAAAAGCACTGCGGCTTTGGGTTCTGAAGCTCTATGTTTTTAACCAAACAGAACTGAATAAGAATTAAATGAGATCTGCATAAAAAGTATTGGTAGGAGTAGGGTTACTAACAATCCTATATTGAAATCATATAACATACAGACATACTTTTTTAGCTTCTTTCATCAGCCACCACTCATAACCTCGTTGGTAATTTTCATCCCAGCTGTTATGCATATGAGAGGCTTCGGTGCCATCTGAAACATTGAAATATTGCAAATACATATTATAAAACAATATTCTACAGTGTATGCTGGTCAAACAAGTCATTCTCTCTGCCTTGTAAAATCAAGTGGTGAGAGAAGTTTCAATGGCTTTGCGAAAAAAAGTTATGATTGAAGCATCCAAGTAGCCTATCCTCAATACAACAACCAGGCATGACCTGATTTAAAACAAGTCTCTGAGATTACCACCAAAAAAAAAGCTAAGATCAACAATAAGAAGCATGTTCTATAATTTCATCAAAGGAAAGACTTACTTTCTTCCAAATTCCATATACCGATATATATAAGTGTTGTTTTTTTAAATAATAAAATAATTACCCTCCCCATTCAACAAGATTTTTTCTCAAATTTCATAATCACTACAGAAATTTTGCAATTAATTTTTAAATAATGTCATAATGGAAAATACAACTTTTTATAACTTTCCTTCAACATTTAGATGAGTAAACTTTACTATAAAAAAACAGGAGTTTAAAAATACTTACCAGTGCTTTCGGCATCTCCTCCTATTTCCACTTTAAGAATCTGCAGGGAAGCTCCAAAATTTGGCTGCAGAATTAGATCATATGCATGCCAATCAACAAAAAGGTATGTTAATTACTCCTTTTCTTAAAGAAATTTAACAGATAAGTAAGGGAAAATATACATAAGTTCTCCTTCTTGTCACAACTACTTCAATACATCAAAGAGCAACAATAGAGTGTGAAATGCACATATATATACAGTCAAACCTGTATAAAACGGCCACCCATTGTCAAGGAAAAAAGTGGCCGTATAGCAAAAGCGGCTGTCTTAGGCAGGACAGATCAAAATGAAGAAAGCAAACCATTCTCTTCTGAGGTCCAAACCAGGGCTGATCTTTGGACTGCTGTAAGGTTAATTCAAAAGGGGTTTTGTTTTCTTTTGAAAAAGAGGAGGGGGTGGTGTAAGAAGGGTTTTTGTTGTCGTAGTTTTGTTGGTTTGTTTTTTGGTTAGCTTTCTTTTTGTTGCTGATTTTGTGCAGGGGTAAAATAAATGAAATGTTATGTAAGTAAGACGGTGAAGACCAAGCGCCATGGTAAAACAAACACATGGGTCACCACCACTCGGTAAAAGAGCGACACTACTATCACAAGTTCACATCAACATCCATTGTAACTTTGTTGCAGATTAGGTAAACAAAACAGTGACCAGTCACCTAACACACGATTTGTGTGCTGCATGAGTTGTGGGCGCGGCTTATAGGTTATGACAGATCACGCTACCCTCACCAGCAGTTGAAAATTATCGTTAGGCCTACCCATTGGTCAACTTAGGTAGTCATTCATTGGCGGGACTAACAATAGCGACAGGTGGATGAATTATGACGGCCCGTCCACAGCGTGAGGGGCCGATTCAAAATTGATGACAAAGCGTTGGGCGACGAGTGACCATGCCTGGCCACCTGAGGCAGGTAAATTTGACCGTGGGTTGATAAAATAAGGTGACAGCGGCCAAGTTGGACAGGTGACCGTTTTACACCATTAAATTATACAGAAAAAAACGCCAGGGGGAAATGGAAAGTGGCCATTTGTACAGGTGGCCGTATTATACAGGTAGCCGTCATGGCAGGTTCGACTGTAATAGGATTTTGGGGTTCATCTTTCAAAATGTGCAATATCAACTGAGGCTATCTTTTCCACAGATACAAGTAACAAGCTCACAAGTTCAATGTGAATTTATTTTATTTCTGACACACAAGGGAAAGTTCTTCTCGTCGAAATCCAGAACAAAGG
>NW_004797290.1:2272454-2350125 GCF_000002075.1 Aplysia californica | reverse complement strand
TCATATGACCTTATGCAGTTGCGAGCGCCGTAAAACACTTCACAAAACAAAACCAAAAAGCTTTTAGACAAGACACATCACCAACAAACAATTATGCTTTATTTACCAAAGTGTGTATAAAACTCTTGAGGAAGACAGACTGAGAGATCAAAGTACTATTTTTTGGCCACAGGCCTGCAAAGCAAATTTTTTCAATAGTCCCTTTAAATCAAAATTACATATCATCCCCATCATTCATCACTGTCATATTTTTAAAAATCTAGAGAAGCAGAAAACTGTTTTATTTCAAGCATGACCTTATGTATGTTAATACATAATTGTTTAATTCATGTTAAGTTAAGCTATTGCTATTTTAAGAAGAAGACTGAGACTAGTACCAAACAATGCACCTCATCAAACTCTACAACATTCTTGATTTTCTTTCATTTTGTTCAAAAATTTACCATACTACAATCTTGAATGATTGTGATGATATATAACAAAACTCGATAAACATTACATCTTAAGACTGATAATTCTTGTATTAAACCAATGTTACAAATTTTTCAGAACTTGCAAACAAGAAAATACCGTACCTTTATATAGTCCACAGAGTACATGCGTTCATTCCAAATCTAGAATAGGCAAAGAAAAGAAAAATTATACAAACTTAACATTATCCATAGGCCTTATGTTGCATCTTAAAATGAAAAAGACTATATTTTCCATAGCTGTCGCAAGAAAAATGAGCGACTCCTAAGTTTTTGTCTCACCCTGTATAGCAGGGGTAAACAGAGTTCTATATTTTTCTCACTACAGAGATGATGTACATCTTTGTTACACAAATATACACAATAAACAGTTTGTAAGTTCATTCACATCTCAATTAAACATGACTCTTATGAATTAGAACAGAAAAAAAATAGTGTGACTATAGCCTATAAAAGAGAGCCTATGTGGAGAGGTGGACCAAACAGTGGAACACATCCTTCAGCATTACAGGACACAGGGCCCTGAGACAGGAAATGTGGCCAACCCCACTGACACTACAGGAGAAGCTATAAAGGCCGACAGATGAACTGAGCAGGACGGCACAATTTACGAGAGGTACCGCTACTTAGGCAGAAGCACACAAGACTGGGACTCAAATCTTGTCTCTGAAATAGCCAAAGCGCTGTTAAAGGATCAGCAGAGCTCAACAACAAGAAATCAACTCATCCTATAAATCCATACATTGGCCATAATTGATCTAGAATGAAATCACAAAATTCAGCTGCTGAGAAAAAAAGAACAAATAGACATGATTTGCAAACTATGCTTATGAAATACTGACTCAGGGAAACAGCTCATTTTGGGGAGCCACTTTAATGCCTAGCAAAATTCCAGCACTTACTGGATTGCCTTAATGATAAATTATTTTTTTTTAATGAAGCAGGACACAGAATCACCCCCCCCCCCCCCCCAAAAAAAAAGAGAAACAAGTTAGAAGGGGAACTTTACAACTCGTCTTAGATGTTAAATTAATGCCGGCATCTTGTTCATGAATGGGAATGCACATTTCAAGAAAAAAAAAACCCATTGAACCAAAAAAAGTTGCTGTGAATTTCAGGAAAAGCCATAGTATCTGAATCTTATTCTCAAACTAAAAAAACAGGAAGCCTGACCACAAACTGATGACACAAGTTACCATTCACTCAATACTCAATGTAAGTTCAGCCAATACTTTTCTTCTTTCAAGGTAGTTATAAGTTCAACCAATGCATGAACATAATTCAGGACAACAATATTCAACAAGGTTCATACTTACTTTAAGCGGATTCTGCTTCTGAAACATGATGCTTTTTGAACCGTCAAATTTCAGCTTGCTGTACCATACATTCATTTGTGAGATGTTGTTCTGAAATTGCACCAAAAGATTCGTACGGTCATGGTAGACTGGTGAATGAATTCCCTTATATTATTATGTAAAAGTTTGGAAATGGCAAGTGACAATGGCTATGAGATGGGTATTTTCGTCAAAGAGACACTAATTTTAACTCTCACTGACGAAAAATGCTGGAAGCTGCAGTGCAACGACCAGCAATAATGTGTACATTTGAGGAATTGATGCTACCTTTGCAAGTGCGGTGAATGTTATTTGTAAGATTTGTATGCCTTTGATGGGTAGAATTTCATGAAAGGACATCAAAAAGTGGACTGTTGCTCCAAGAATGAGTTCTTCGAAAGCATAAGCGCCAAGAATTATATTTCTCCGTTTCATCTCACAATATCAGTTTTTTCTAAATCCTTTATTAATGATCTCGATCGCAAAGTCCCTAACATCTGCTACTGAGGGGGAATAGTTAGATTCTTCGCCTCCCACAAAAAAATGTTATGGCAGTGGGGGCTCCAGTGGCTAAGCGAGTAGTGAGTTCACACTCAAAAGTAATGTCGAGCAAGTGTCTGTGACATGCGGTTCAGAAGGGTGGTCACTGGGGTGTATCCTTGAGCAAGACACGACAAACCTAGCTCAAAATCAGGATGCTGCACAGTGGTGACCAGCAATGGTATGTTTGTGACCTTGTTTTGTATTGGTGTGATGTTGTGTATTTATGTATGTATTTCAAATTATGTATTTATGTATGTATGTTTGCCATTATAATTCAACTTTCCCCACCGGGATCAATAAAACGCAGTTTATTTTTATTTCATATTTTAATTTTATTGGATATGTCCATCTTTCTAAAGAGACGTTTCCCCAACAGCCGAAGTAGGCCATCATAGACAGAGTTAAAGCAGACCACAAATAAATTATCTACATAGTGTCGGTTTGGATGTAAAGCATTAACAGCCAACTACAACACAACATGGTTAGCTTCAGGAAAAACTCACCCTCAAACAGACAGATTAAAAATTGTCTTGACCTATCTCTTTACTTCAGTTACGTATTTGCATTTTGACTGCTAATGAAGACATTCCTTCAGCTTCTAAAATACACCAATAAAACCTAAACATGGTGTTGGATCATGTTTGCCTTCTGATACCAGCTGAAGGTATGAAAATATAACCTTACTATGTAAACAAACAAGCAAATAATCATGTGATTACAGTCATCACGACATCTCTCATTTATGGTATCTGCACTGGTTGCTTTTATATGGTCGATGCAGTTGACTTGCACATTAACTTAGAAATGCAGACAGTAAATAGAGGGAAAAGAAGTTTTCTCTCAACAAAAGGAAAGATATGCAGTTAACTGCCTAATAAAATCGTAACAAAAGAACAAAAAATTATCATAGCAATATCAAAATAGACAAAAACTATAAAATAAACACACCAGATCTACATAGAGTCAGTTTGTTCACTTACAAAATTTCCCGCTAAGACTATAGTCACATTCTGAGGAGCCACACTGTATTTGGGCAGGGCAGGACGGATACACTTTGAATGATCATGAGTCTGGAGAAACAAATATCACACCAAATTGAAATTAGTACTGAAATACACTAATACAGAATCACAGACGCATAAATTTTCCCCAAAATAAATAATTCCAACCAACAAGAAATGAGTAGAACACAATTAATTACCCTCCCAACTGGCTAAAAACAAAGCATTTTATGGTTTTATGCTCAAGGGATAAAGAACAAATCACTCGTAATAAAAATTGGTTCTTGAGCTGAAAAACAATTCTTATACATGAAAATCATACACCTTTTCTGGCTCTTGCCTTACCATGGTCTCTATAACGATAGTGAGCTGCTTCACCGCTGGATCAGTCAGGCTGACATAGGACCCGCCTTTTGGCAAGTGACCAACACCATGTCCGTGGCTCAGATACTTCCAACCAATGCTGGAAAACTGGGTGGTGTGGGCTGCATAACGAAATTTTGGAGAACAAAAAAAGGAAATCCATTACATTTGTTGCACATTTAGCAGCCCCTCTATGCCTGCATTTATATTCCAGCTAAATGAGCAGTCTGAGAAGGGATATAATCTCTTTGGAATGAAGAAAATGTATCTTTTTTTATGTACACCTAAAAAGTTTATACATATGACAGTAATAATAGCACAATTTTCTACTAGTCTCTCTTTAAACTTTCATGTCAATGCTGTGAGATTTAAACCTTTTGTGATTTAACAGATGTCCAAGAAAAAGTTCTGACCTCTTTTTGACTGATTATCATTCTGGATGTCCAATTTATTTCCCTTTCTGTCCACAATTTTCTCAGTATCTTTTCTTTATTTGTTCAAATGCATTTCAACAACCTTCTGTCTTTTCCCAATACTGAGGAATCTTCAGGTTTCCATTGACCATGAATACTAACCTGAAATCCAGATTGGCGTTTCCACCTCGTAGTGTCCAGACCAGGGCTCCACAGCAGTCATCAAACCATCCCTATAGTATGGCAGACCCTTGTAGTAGCTTGCTATCAGATTCCAGGATATGGTACTGCAAACAGAGATGATACAGGAGTGAAAAATTCATGGCTTCAGTGGGACACGTTAAATTGTAATTATAGGTAAGTTAGCATTTTTTCAAATAACATGTTGCAACTAGCAGTATCAAGACAATAGTGCGACTAAAAAGAAACTAAATCAGAGTGCCCAGCAAACATCCATCGTTAGACACATTAATTTGTCTTACTTATCTTACCTATTTAAAACTAAATTAGTGAGAAACATTAATGATAACTAAATCACCTTTAAGAAATAACCCATGCTTTGACTGAGAGTCAAACGTAAAGTGATTCTACTACAGTTACAAATTAATACAGCTATGTCGGAAATAATAGTTGACAATTTCATGGTGCAGGCCTACTGACGCTGCTTATAATGGAAAGGTTTGGGAATAAAACCATTAGGACTCCCAACAAATCAACAAATCAACTATGCACAAGACAAGGTCATTTTCCTTGGTGGTTGGAGATAAAACATGGGTGAGGGTGCGGTCTGACTGGCATCCTTCCTGGGCAACAATTATTCATTTCCAAATAGACACTCTTGTTACTCAACAGTAGCCTTTTCAAAAGACAAACTACTATGTCTTCAAATTGTTGACTAGGTTTCTGAAGGGACAAATTACAATGTCTTCAAATTGTTGACTATGTTTCAGAAAATTTAAGTCGTTCTATTTGTTCTAAAAAAACTCACAAATCCCACCGACAGTTACAGTGACACAAAGTATAGCTAAATATTTTTAAATCCAAGAACATGCTGCTGTTGTTATCTCATGCTGCAATGTCATTCATTCTTTTCAGCCGAAGCCAGCTTGATGACAGTTCCTGTCTACCTTCACCCTATCCTGTTCAACCCGAACAATACTACCAAAAATTTTAATGCAGAGCTAGCATTCAACCCATCTAAAACTGCTGGGCATACATCTTGCTCCTCATTCTAAATTTCTTCATTTCTTCAACTGAGACATTAAGCTGTTGCCTTGTGTTCATTTTAGTAACGAAAGTCTCTAAGAGCCCGAGAAAGAAGTCAGAATTTACTAATAAATACTTTTACTTCCATTAGGCACACAATAATGTGAACATTAGAAGGTTGCTTTGTTCGTAGGAAGTTGAAAAAATGGGCAGTCATTGTTGTGAAAGAGTATAAACAGGAAAGGTTTCACCAGTCCAGGGGTCAGTAAAGGGTGTAAACATGATGTCGATGCTGTGGAAAAGAGTTTCTTTTCTAGAAGCTTGCAGAGAGAATGTGGGTTGTATTTCAGACAGGTGTGGGCAGTGTCTACATAAGAATTCAAACTTAAGTTTGAGTCTGCCTCAAGAATGCAAACACATGCAATCTAACACATACAAAGTGAACACACACATCTCAAAACACGCACATAGTGAAACACATACAAGAGGAACACACACAAAGCAAATGTGAGGCAGCGTGGTGGAATCAGGCTCTCGTCAATTTTTGGGCATGTAGAGTTATTGGAGTCATCTTAAAACTTGTTCACTTGTCTTTATTTGGATTTTTAAAATATTCATTTATCTTGAATATAAGTTGAGATATATGCGAAAGAAGGAGTGGGGGTCACCTTTTTTCAGAGGTAAAATTAGTGAGAAAATGGCCTCCAAAGATTAGTTATTTCCTTAGCTTAATAGTCCATAGTTACTGAAAATTTACATTTTGTGCCTTTAATCAACGCTTTTCAGAAAAATCCACACAGAAATGAGTTCTTTAATTGGCTTGAAAGGTGTTGAGCCAAAAAACAAAAATGTGATAAAAATTCACAAACCTGCGGAAAAATTCAAGTTTCTTCACTTTGATTATTTTGACGAGAGCCTGATTCCAACGTGCGGCCTCACAAATAGATTTTCAAATCCTGAACTTTTTCCTGTACATTGATATTCTTCGTATGTAAAATACATAGATCTACATAGAAAACTTTGTAATTTACAAAAGATTTTTGGGTCACATCAATTTTCCAATGTGCGTGCTAGAAAAGTTCAAAACGCCTATGAACCTATACTGACACTTACGCTGTCATGTGCCCATTCACGTAATTTTGATTTAGGATCTGAAACAGAAAGATGTAACAGTCTAAGTTGCAGACAAAAAGTCATTTGTAATCGTAATTATAACCACAAAAAAATTCACTTTTGAGATTTACAAGCACCACAGGGTCTAAAATAAAATATTTTAAGCGAGGTTTTCATTTTCCATCAGGTTCATTCTCTTCTCCTTCCTCATTCCCCAAATAGATCTTTGAAAAGTAAACAGTATCTTTCTTCATCCAGTAGTGAAACTCACTCTTATTCAAACTGACCAGAGTTTTTACCATTTTGAGAAGGAATAAAGAATTTTACACAAGCAGCCAGCCTGGGAAGACCTGCTGTTCTTCAATATTTAACTGCCAAGATACCATCGGCATACCACAATGTATGCATGTGACCTCCTCCGTTTTTGGGGGGTTTCCTTGCATCACCTGAGGTGAAAAGGTACTGAACCACATCCATCTCAGGATCAGTAGTGTGAAAAACACTAAAAGAAACTCAACAATGGGTGGCAGTCTTTGACTATTTCGACTGTACTTGGCCTAAGAATACACCATTCACTTGGCTATGCCAACTATCAAATCCACAAAAGTACCACTGTCAGTCTTACAACTTAATTAATGGAGACCCTACTCATACAAAACTCTCATAAAATGGGTCAATTCAAACATAGGTGAGCGGTTTGTAGGCACCGGTATTGGTTTATATATACAGCCTAGCAAACACACACATAGCGAAACACATACATGGCAAACAAGTATTCAGGTCTAAAAAAATTTCTAAAACACGCATATTCTTCATATTTAAAACATGTACACAAAGAAATGTCTACATCATGAAAAGATATCCGCATCCCAATGATTTTGCTACGTGTTTGCTAGAGTGTATGTGAAATCAAAGAACACAATCAGGGTTGACGGACGGCGGGGTATTATTACCCTTGCCCAGCAGCCACCACCAACTTCATCATTAAAGGTGCTATAGTCCTCGGAGGACCACAGCTGCTTCCCTGAGGACACAGCAGTGGCACTGGACTTCGTTCCGGGATAGTGACATCTGAAAATAGAAAACATGTACCAGATACGGTCATCTATATATATATATATATATATATGAGATATTCTGTTAGTCATTGTCAAATGTGCAAAAATAACATTATTTTGTATGTCCATCCAGTGACTATTCGTATAAGTGCATCTGTGTATGTGTGTGTAAGTGTGTGTGTGTGTGTGAAAATGTGTGAGTTTGTGTGTGTGTGTGTGTGTGTGTGTGTGTGTGTGTGTGTGTGTGTGTGTGTGTGTGTGTGTGTGTGTATGTGTGTGTGTATGTGCTCTAAATCTAAATATCTTCAGGTACAGTCAAAAAGATAAACAAACATGAAAGAATAAAATGTGTATGTATGAAACCCACATATTGACTACTTATGCACCTCCAAGCCTTATGAGTCTAAGACACTCAACACCGTAAAATTGAAGAGGTCCTTGTCAAGTCACTAGACGTATAGCAAACAATAATATCAATAAATATTAACAAACATTATGTGTACCCTATAGCATGTACAGCTTTCCTCAAGGCGACATCCGACTCAATGTCCTTTGCAATTTCCCACTTAACATCAGCAGCAATGATGAGTGTCTTCTGATATCCACGTTCGTCTAACATAGATCGCAATCTCTGAGGAAAAACAAGATCATCATCGATTATAAGTCCAACCACTAATGTTGACTACCATGCTATATTTTCCATTACTATTGCCGTTGTTGGAACTGCTTGCACAGGTGCAACATTAGGTGATAGTCTGCAAGCCCCGCAGAAACAGGGTCATTCTTTACCATGTCTAACCAAGAAGTTCAATAAACCAAAAAGCTTGGGGGCTCTCGGGGCCTAGAGGTTAAGGTGTTGGCCTCTCACTCAAAGGTCCCGGGTTCGAATCCAGGTAGCGACTGAAAAATTTTCTTCTCTAAAATTGTCTCCTTTCACCTCCTTTCCTGCTCTCTAGCAATGTTCTGTTGTCTGCTTTCATTTCCACTTTCTGCCCCCACCCCTCACCTCCTTTACCCCCTCCTCTGAGCTCCTGACTCTTTCTGCAGCCTTTCTGCTGCTACTCCTTGGCTCCTCCTTACTGCTGTCTTTCTGCCACACCCCTGATCTTCTGGTAGGAAAGATCTACACCTAGCCTTCTCGGACAAGGGCGAAAAATCTCGGAGGGCCCGTGTGCAAGATGCGCATGTTAAAGATCCCTTGGTGGTTTAAAATCAATAAGAGTAGGCTTCGGCCGCCACCCAGGCAAAATTCAAAATTTCCTACCAACCGAAAATATTAGGATTGTCCCGCGCGTTCATATGACCTTATGCAGTTGCGAGCGCCGTAAAACACTTCACAAAACAAAACCAAAAAGCTTTTAGACAAGACACATCACCAACAAATAATTATGCCTTATTTACCAAAGTGTGTATAAAACTCTTGAGGAAGACAAACTGAGAGATCAAAGTACTATTTTTTGGCCACAGGCCTGCAAAGCAAATTTTTTCAATAGTCCCTTTAAATCAAAATTACATATCATCCCCATCATTCATCACTGTCATATTTTTAAAAATCTAGAGAAGCAGAAAACTGTTTTATTTCAAGCATGACCTTATGTATGTTAATACATAATTGTTTAATTCATGTTAAGTTAAGCTATTGCTATTTTAAGAAGAAGACTGAGACTAGTACCAAACAATGCACCTCATCAAACTCTACAACATTCTTGATTTTCTTTCATTTTGTTCAAAAATTTACCATACTACAATCTTGAATGATTGTGATGATATATAACAAAACTCGATAAACATTACATCTTAAGACTGATAATTCTTGTATTAAACCAATGTTACAAATTTTTCAGAACTTGCAAACAAGAAAATACCGTACCTTTATATAGTCCACAGAGTACATGCGTTCATTCCAAATCTAGAATAGGCAAAGAAAAGAAAAATTATACAAACTTAACATTATCCATAGGCCTTATGTTGCATCTTAAAATGAAAAAGACTATATTTTCCATCGCTGTCGCAAGAAAAATGAGCGACTCCTAAGTTTTTGTCTCACCCTGTAAAGCAGGGGTAAACAGAGTTCTATATTTTTCTCACTACAGAGATGATGTACATCTTTGTTACACAAATATACACAATAAACAGTTTGTAAGTTCATTCACATCTCAATTAAACATGACTCTTATGAATTAGAACAGAAAAAAAAATAGTGTGACTATAGTCTATAACAGAGAGCCTATGTGGAGAGGTGGACCAAACAGTGGAACACATCCTTCAGCATTACAGGACACAGGGCCCTGAGACAGGAAATGTGGCCAACCCCACTGACACTACAGGAGAAGCTATAAAGGCCGACAGATGAACTGAGCAGGACGGCACAATTTACGAGAGGTACCGCTACTTAGGCAGAAGCACACAAGACTGGGACTCAAATCTTGTCTCTGAAATAGCCAAAGCGCTGTTAAAGGATCAGCAGAGCTCAACAACAAGAAATCAACTCATCCTATAAATCCATACATTGGCCATAATTGATCTAGAATGAAATCACAAAATTCAGCTGCTGAGAAAAAAAGAACAAATAGACATGATTTGCAAACTATGCTTATGAAATACTGACTCAGGGAAACAGCTCATTTTGGGGAGCCACTTTAATGCCTAGCAAAATTCCAGCACTTACTGGATTGCCTTAATGATAAATTATTTTTTTTTAATGAAGCAGGACACAGAATCACCCCCCCCCCCCCCCCAAAGAACCAAAAAAAACTTTATGAGAACCATCCATAAATGTTTAGAATTCCTGAAGTAACTGGTAAAGTGGCACCCTTATTAACTTAACAGATAAGAAACTCAACAATACAACAACAAAAAAGCAACAACGACAATAAAAAAGGAAGTGACCACAACACTCACCCCAACAAAGTCAATATTCAGGTCATGGTGAACTTTAGCTCCATTGATCCATCTGACGATGTAATCTGCAGTGACATTGACATTGGTCCAAGGAGATCTATGGCCTTGTCCAATCCAGCCAGGAAAACCCCACGGTAACGCATACAGTTTTATATCTGGATTTCTCTGTTCAAGGAAAATAACAGGAGAGATTTTATAATTTTATGGGTAATTGTTTTACAGTGCTAGCAACTGCATAAGGTTATATGAATGCACAGGATACATAAAACATTTTCATTTGGTGGGAAATTTTTAATTTTGCTGGGGTGTTGGCCGAAGCATACTGTTATCAATTTTGGACAACCAAGGGATCTTTAAAGCGCTCAACTTGCACACAGGGCCTCCGAGATTTTTCCCCTTTGTCCGAGTAGGCTAGGTGTAAATCTTTCCTACCATAAGATCAGGGGTGTGGCTGAAAGACAGCAGTAAGGGGCCAAGGAGCAGCAGTCTGAGAAAGGCTGCAGAAAGAGTCAGGAGCCGAGAGGAGGGGGCAAAGGAGGTGAGGGGGTGGGGGCAGAAAGTGGAGACGAAAACAGACAACAGAACATTGCTCGGGAGCAGGAAAGCAGGTGAAAGGAGACAGTTTTAGAGAAGAAAAATTTCCCACGCTATCCTGATCCCACCTGGGACCTATTGCATGAGAGGTGAACACTTTAACCTCTACGCCACAAGAGCCCCCCACCCCCCACCCCCCACAGGAGATTAATGCATATCAATGACTACTCGATCAGGGTAAGACTCTGTGATACATCACTTTTCAAAATGGCATACACGGCGGAGTCTTACACAAAACAGTCTATACCATAAAAAGAAATACCTTTAATGCAAGTCACTTTGCTGCATCTTGCAATCATATTACCAAAAGAACAGAGTAATTGTAAAACAGAAGATTAATTCATTTTCCAGAATTACACGTATCTTAATGACCGTTGGGTGTGAAAAATACAGTTTTAAAATACCAGTACTTTCAATTTCTGCTTGATCCTAAATTTTCCAGGAAAGAGTAAAAAGACTTGAGAAAACTTCTTCAGTACATCATCTGTTTAAAGCACACAAAGATGGAGGCTGTAAGTTTGAATAAACGATCTTTCATTGGGGATTTTTTTTTTTTAACTTCGCACAGTTGTGGTAAACTCAGGAACATAGATATAAAAAAGCACTGCGGCTTTGGGTTCTGAAGCTCTATGTTTTTAACCAAACAGAACTGAATAAGAATTAAATGAGATCTGCATAAAAAGTATTGGTAGGAGTAGGGTTACTAACAATCCTATATTGAAATCATATAACATACAGACATACTTTTTTAGCTTCTTTCATCAGCCACCACTCATAACCTCGTTGGTAATTTTCATCCCAGCTGTTATGCATATGAGAGGCTTCGGTGCCATCTGAAACATTGAAATATTGCAAATACATATTATAAAACAATATTCTACAGTGTATGCTGGTCAAACAAGTCATTCTCTCTGCCTTGTAAAATCAAGTGGTGAGAGAAGTTTCAATGGCTTTGCGAAAAAAAGTTATGATTGAAGCATCCAAGTAGCCTATCCTCAATACAACAACCAGGCATGACCTGATTTAAAACAAGTCTCTGAGATTACCACCAAAAAAAAAGCTAAGATCAACAATAAGAAGCATGTTCTATAATTTCATCAAAGGAAAGACTTACTTTCTTCCAAATTCCATATACCGATATATATAAGTGTTGTTTTTTTAAATAATAAAATAATTACCCTCCCCATTCAACAAGATTTTTTCTCAAATTTCATAATCACTACAGAAATTTTGCAATTAATTTTTAAATAATGTCATAATGGAAAATACAACTTTTTATAACTTTCCTTCAACATTTAGATGAGTAAACTTTACTATAAAAAAACAGGAGTTTAAAAATACTTACCAGTGCTTTCGGCATCTCCTCCTATTTCCACTTTAAGAATCTGCAGGGAAGCTCCAAAATTTGGCTGCAGAATTAGATAATATGCATGCCAATCAACAAAAAGGTATGTTAATTACTCCTTTTCTTAAAGAAATTTAACAGATAAGTAAGGGAAAATATACATAAGTTCTCCTTCTTGTCACAACTACTTCAATACATCAAAGAGCAACAATAGAGTGTGAAATGCACATATATATACAGTCAAACCTGTATAAAACGGCCACCCATTGTCAAGGAAAAAAGTGGCCGTATAGCAAAAGCGGCTGTCTTAGGCAGGACAGATCAAAATGAAGAAAGCAAACCATTCTCTTCTGAGGTCCAAACCAGGGCTGATCTTTGGACTGCTGTAAGGTTAATTCAAAAGGGGTTTTGTTTTCTTTTGAAAAAGAGGAGGGGGTGGTGTAAGAAGGGTTTTTGTTGTCGTAGTTTTGTTGGTTTGTTTTTTGGTTAGCTTTCTTTTTGTTGCTGATTTTGTGCAGGGGTAAAATAAATGAAATGTTATGTAAGTAAGACGGTGAAGACCAAGCACCATGGTAAAACAAACACATGGGTCACCACCACTCGGTAAAAGAGCGACACTACTATCACAAGTTCACATCAACATCCATTGTAACTTTGTTACAGATTAGGTAAACAAAACAGTGACCAGTCACCTGACACACGATTTGTGTGCTGCATGAGTTGTGGGCGCGGCTTATAGGTTATGACAGATCACGCTACCCTCACCAGCAGTTGAAAATTATCGTTAGGCCTACCCATTGGTCAACTTAGGTAGTCATTCATTGGCGGGACTAACAATAGCGACAGGTGGATGAATTATGACGGCCCGTCCACAGCGTGAGGGGCCGATTCAAAATTGATGACAAAGCGTTGGGCGACGAGTGACCATGCCTGGCCACCTGAGGCAGGTAAATTTGACCGTGGGTTGATAAAATAAGGTGACAGCGGCCAAGTTGGACAGGTGACCGTTTTACACCATTAAATTATACAGAAAAACGCCAGGGGGAAATGGAAAGTGGCCATTTGTACAGGTGGCCGTATTATACAGGTAGCCGTCATGGCAGGTTCGACTGTAATAGGATTTTGGGGTTCATCTTTCAAAATGTGCAATATCAACTGAGGCTATCTTTTCCACAGATACAAGTAACAAGCTCACAAGTTCAATGTGAATTTATTTTATTTCTGACACACAAGGGAAAGTTCTTCTCGTCGAAATCCAGAACAAAGGCACAATACCTCAAACTTTCTGTATTACCCCCCCCCCCCCTCCCTCCCCCTCCCAAACTAATCTTCCCTTGTGCGCTTTCAAGACGTCATAATCTTGTTGACTGTAATGACCAGACCCTTAATTCTAGTGACTCAACTATTAATGATTATCAGAGTAGAAATGACGCTACCGCTGATACACAAGTACAGGAAAGAGCAATACATAAAGAAACTTTCAATAAGTCAAAGTGCACACCAAACTACGAAATGCTAAATGAAACAAAAAAGTTTTATAAGAGCTAACAGATCTACTTCTTCATCAAAAGCAATACCTGTTTTTTATGCAACTGCTGGCAAAAAAACCATAAATTTTGGAAGTAAGAGAATTTTAAATGCTACTAGATCTAGATCTATAGGATTACAAACTTTCTGATTAATTTTTTTTAACTACAACTTACGGATTCCCTGTTTTCATAATCTTACAAAGGTAAGGCCTAACCATCACAGTCTATCGAAATACCAAAATATATGATAACCTAGATGACATTCAACAAATTAGCCTACCTTAAAGAGGTAGTCTAAGATCTGGTCGCGCTCCTTAGCTGGGTAGTTGACAAGCAGTTTGGATGTTGCCTAGATAAAAACATGGAAATGTGAACTCGCTGGAGGAATTTCATATTGGACATGAAAACAGATGAGTCATCAAAGGCACATTGTAAATTGATAGGGCCTACGGCAAAATAAATTAACACACAGGTATATAATATTAGGTACAGTTAAAGCACATACATAGAGGAATAAAACGTTATGAAAAACACACCCTAGTTGCTAAGCAGTAGCTATAGTAAACTAATAAATGTTTAATTTGAACCCATATTTATTTCACATAATATTCATTTCAAATCAGAGCCAAAAGAGTGGCTGTAACAAGACTTTTCTAAAATAAAAGGAAAAAAATCTATTAAAGAAAGGAATAATTTAGAGGTTTAAAAAAATGCCTACCCCTCCACCACTTAATCCTCCAATTCCATCAAACAGACGTCCAAGTCCAGGCCTGTTATCGAAAGAGATCGAGGCTCCTGCCTCAAAATCGAAACGTCTTGAATCAGACTCTGACACAAGTAATAAGCAAAGCAGTGTCAAAAGCCCAACACAACCTGTCATCTTCAAGCCTCTAGACCTTCCTGAAAAAGAATGGGGTTGTAAACAGAAAAAAACAAACTTTACTGGACTTCAAAGAGTATGAAGATATTCTGTTCTATAAAGACATAGGAAATCAACAAATAATAAAAACCTGTAAAAAGATTTCTACCCATCTAATAATATCCATTGCAGTTAAGTTTTGCCCATTTGAAACATTTCAGGTCAGCCAAAAGTAGTTCTTCATGGATGGGAGAAAGCTACCATTTAGGCACAATTTGATAAAATCATCTTTGTTTATTTGAACATCTTTCAATGAAAAAAATACCCATCTATCTTGAATAGGCCTAGAAGTTGAGATATTTGCGAATGAAAGAGGATCAGGGGGTTGCTTTGTTTCATCAGTAAAAAAAATTAACAAGGAAGTGGATGCCAAAGTTTGTGGTGCCTTCCGTAGTTTGAAAGTCTTTGGAAACTGCAAAATACATGTGTGTGCCTTTGATCAATGTTTTTCAGTAAATCCACACAAAAAATGTGTCCTTTAACGAACATAAAAGGTGTTTCACTTGAGCACCAAAAAAATATATCAAAATTGCCAAAACCAGCAGGAAATGCTGGTGTATCCTTGATAAGTATTTTGACGAGCATCTGATTTCACCACGATGCTTCACATCAATAGTGTTGTTGTACATTAATAATAATTAAATAACTACCCCAGGGGACCCTCATACACTCATGATAACAAAATTAATAGTAAAGGCTGCAGCCTAGGACCTCCTGTCATATTATGAGAGGTGAGACGTGCGGTGTGGTTTGACTTTGAACGTGCAGTCTTACACTTAGACTAAGTTAGACTTGTCTTACTCTTAGGTCTGGTCTAGTACTATAGACTATAGATCTAGATCTAAATCTAGATCTAGATTTAGATCTAGAAATCTAGATCTAGTTGAATATATATAAAAATGTATAAATAAAATTGAGGCTACATGAGACCAAACAAATAAAAAATGAAAAAGATCAGCGAAAAATTAATAGAACATCGGGCCTATGCGATTGTCATTTTGAATCTTCAAGTTCAAGGAAGTCCAGCCCTTCTAATTCAGAATTCTTCCTACGACTAAAAAAACTCATCAGTATTACATTTTAAACCATCAACAATCGAAACAGACCCGACAGTCATTAAGACTTACTCTAATTGAAACTGAAAGTTGCTTTTATAATAAATAAACACATTCGGATGTTAAAAGTGGACAAAGAATCTGTCATCAAGTTAGGGTTTCAAACGCTCCTCTTCCGCTTTCATCTCAGCAGTGCACTAAGCTTTCTTAATCGTGCAGCAGTAGATCTAAGTCTAAGTACTGTGCTACTTGTCTTAGCTACTCATGATTGACATGATGCAGCAAAGCAGCTACCCAACTCCTCAGTCTGAACTTGCAAACTTGGTCATGTGATATGTCTGTCATGTGATTTTATTCACATACCATAGACTTGTACTACTAGTTTTCGCACTGTCATGGCCGCCACAACTTCAACCCCCCCCCCCCTCTCTCTCTCTGTCTCTCTCTCTGTCTCTCTCTCTCTGTCTCTCTCTCTGTCTCTCTGTCTCTCTCTCTCTCTCTCTCTCTCTCTCTGATCTCTCTCTCTCACTCTCTCTCTCTGCCTGTCTCTCTCTCTCTCTCTCTCTCTCTCTGATCTCTCTCTCTCTCTCTCTCTCTCTCTCTCTCTCTCTCTCTCTCTCTCTCTCTCTCTCTCTCTCTCTCTCTCTCTCTCTCTCTCTCTCTCTCTCTCATTATTATTATTATTTATTATTAATATCATTATTATTATTATTATTGTGTGTGTGTTATCCGTTCGAAATGTTTGGAGCCCCGAAGAGCGTGCTCTTTGCCAGGGCCACAGCCTCCCTTGTTGTTGTTGTTGTTGTTGTTATATATAGATCTAAAACCCTTTGCCACGAAATGAAGGGCAACAGGCGGGCCCTAATAAGCCCTGTCGCTGCTTTCTGCGTAATGATTTTAATAAATTTTACTGAAGATGAACCTGCGCGAAATGTTAACTTCTTTCGACAGTGTGAATGTAATAATATGTTACTTTTCAGATACAGGAAATATTCACTAGAATACTTGTCAGCTTTAACAAAAAGTAACATTTAGCCTAAACAGCAGGCATGATGTACATATTATTTGTTTTCAGTAGACATTTAGCCTAAACACCCCGCATGATGTACATATTATTTGTTTTCAGTAGACCTTGCCCCCCCCCGTTTGGTTTGGTTTGGTGAGTGTATTGTGTGTGTGTGTGTGTGTGTGCGCGTGCGCGTGTGTGTGTGTGTGTGTGTGTGTGTGTGTGTGTGTGTGTGTGTGTGTGTGTGTGTGTGTGTGTGTGTGTGTGTGTGTGTGTGTGTGTGTGTGTGCGTGGGTGGGTGGGTGGGTGGTATAATCCTGGGAAAGAGAGATAGAAAAATGTTGACGGTATGATGTGATGAATAAATACTATCTAACAGTAAAAGTGGGAGAGGCTGTTAAATAGGCCTACTATTATTCTTTCAAATGGTCCTCACTGTTTTCATGGGTTACTAACTTAGCTGCAGTCCCATGAGAATTCATGCTTCTCTCGAAGACACCTTTAAGTCTTATAAAGGTCAACATTGTTTTGTCGAATACCTTTTAATGGTATATTCTTCGATCTCGTATATAATGTCGACGGTGTTTTTTACCATCGAAATCTGTGTTTTTTAAAAAGCGGAGCCGACCACGGAAACAGCTATATATAGAATAGTATTTTATGTTTCTTAGTCTCACGTGGATTTCTGGTCAAGTCTTACTGAAGTAGGCCTAGATGTTTGGTAGGCCCTAGGAATTAATTTTGAATTTTGTCCCGCGGCGGCCGAAGCCTATGTCGATTTTAGGACCACCAATTAAGGGATTTTTTAAGTGCGGAACTTGCACACGGGACCTCCAAGATTTTTTAGCCCTTACCCGAGAAGGCTGGGTGTTCGATTTTAATTTCATTACATCTTCAGGATAAGGGGTAAATGAGTCGTTCGCCATCGTAAAAATAAAAAAGCTGGAGAAATATCACAAAGATTCGTTTAACTGGTCCATTGCTAAGCCGAGTTTCTTTGCTCAAACGTTCGACTGTCCCCCGCCTTTCAGGCAACGTACATTCTCTTTTGGTGTTGCTGCACAGAATTCTACACTTTTTTCACAGTTCTGTAGATCTTATATTTATAAACTCTCTATGTCTGCTTTTTCTGTTGTTGCACCCAAAAACACAACAATTTAAAACCTTGATTCCAATCTCTAGTTGCACAATGAATTCTGTAACTCAAAATTACAAACTGGATAGTATGTTCCACTTTTCACTCGTTTGTAAACGCCGCTCTTGCTTTAAAAGCTATAGGGTTACTTCCGAAAACGATAAATCGTGCCCCCAAGACGCCATTGTTTTCGGTCTTCAATTCCTCACAGGTCACGTGGTACAGTTCCCATTCTATAAGTGTAGAATTCTGGATGTTGCTGTCACTGTCACTAGGCGACCATCCCAGTGACACAGTGGTCATCTCCAATGTCCATGAATCACAGAATTCTACACTAAGTGTAGAATTCTGTGCCATGAATCCACATTTGAATTTTTTACACCAAAATTTTATCACAGCGTAGGGTGGGCAATCAGTTCCATATATGGCATGCATCTCCGTAAAAATATCGTGTATAGTTGCTTGCCTTATTCGAACAAAAACTTTATTACTGCCCTGTGCTCAATTTTCTCCATTTTTATGAAAATGGAGAACAACAAGCCGCCACCCCATTCACTTACAGTACAGTGCGCTGGTGTTAAAACCAGTACATGTATTCGGAAATTTCCCCCAAATTTACACGCATTCCAGGAAGATGATTGTTGGCTTTCACCCCAAATGTAAGCGTTATCTACCTTTATTTCTTCATGGTCAGGTTTTTTTTTTAAATTTTGGTATCCCCCTCGTATATAGGCTACAGTGCAGGTAGTCTAGCTCTGCTTAAGATCCCCGCGCTTGCGATCCCACTGTTTTAAGAAAATATAACTTTTACTCTAAAAAGTCACCCCTGAGATCCCGTCTGATTCACCCTGAAGGTCTACATTCGACTGAAATCACGCATTTCAGATAATAATTCACGGAACAAAAACCCAGGCGGGCACAGCCGATCAACTAAGAGTGAAAAGTTGAGATCATTGATTCGAAATCCCCTTCGCGTCAAAGATCAGCTCCTCTCCAGAGCAGTGCCATTGATTGAAGTGTCTTTAGGCCTTTCCCATAGGAAGGGGGGGGGGTATTAACATGAAATATTATTATGCTCATAATAATTGTAATTATGAGCTGATTCATTAATGTCATGCTCATACTACTGTGCCAGAACAAATGGGAACTGCTACTTTTTCTTTCCTCTTCCTTACCATCGTCATTTTTCCTCTACTTTTTCCTCTACTTCTTTTATACGTTTGTCACTCTCCTGACAACTACTATAATTTCCAGAGTGCCTTGCCGACTTGTTTTTGTGTTGTTGAGGCTAGAAAGGTGAGCAGAGTAAGCCGATTGACATCCGCACCTTATGCAGTTGAGAGCGCCATAAAACCTTACTAAAACTAAATTAAGGTCAGCCACTCTCGTGACTGTCATCACAGGGGGGGGGGGTGTAAAACTCGATGAAACGGTTCAATGTTTGCCCCATAGGATTACACTGGGGTGTGAACTGACCGACGCGTTTGTTTTCCCCCAAGGAGGTTACAGAAAGCTCCTTGGTTTTCCACACTCGCAACCTCAGCTCTCCACCTAAACTTAATCACTCGCTGGGTGGCTACCTAAAAGTTCGCTCCAGGCGGGATCACATCGAACTGTGGACTTTTCCCTGATCATTGCACTAATTGCGGCAGTCTTGTCTCTACTCCCGAATTTGCGAGACAGACTGAATCTTACTTGGTTTGGTTACCTTGTAATGGTGCGTAACGACAAAAGTGGGGGAACACGGATCAGAGGTGGAAAGAATATAAATTTTAGACAGGTGAAGGGGATCGATCGAGGGGCAACTGAATAAGCGTAGATCTTGAGACTCACGACAGGATAATAAGTAAAAATGATGCCTCATTTTGACCACTCTTTGCTCGCCAACTGAACAAACACACTGAATAAACACACAAATTCAAATAGGGGTCACGCAAGTTCATTTTAGAGTAAAGGGAGACTCTTAAAATTTTTACTGTTATGGACCTAAACATGGGTCACCATCGAGGTGGTAAATATAGCGCCTTGGTCTATTTGGATTATTCCCTTTGTGCGTCAGCTAAGATCCCGTTGGCCTCTATGATCTCGCATGTTCCTTGCTCCCGAGCACTGGGTTCTTAAGCGGAGACTACTTAAAATGGCGCCACCCCCCCAAAAAAAAATTAATTGAAAATGTAATCACCCCAATCATTGTGTTTAAGCCTTGCAGTACACACTCATGCAGCATGCCAATTTAAAGTTAGATTCTAAATAAATTCTGCATCATTTGACACATTAATAATTTATCTATGTTACGAGACGCCTGAGATATTATGGTCAGTCAAAATCGACCTTAAAAATCAGGCTTGGCCAAGGACCTTTACCACAAACTGTAAACTCCGTGGGCTTGGCAAAATTGTGCGAAATCAAATAAACGTAAAATTGTCTTCGCGCGTGTATTGGGGAAGGTCAATATTGACAGAATTATAACTTTGCATATCCAATGAACGGAGAATTTTGTCCCTGCAATAAACAATATTTTATAACGATAGTTTCAGACTGACTGGAAAACAGAGCAATCCCATACGCAACGCAAAGCTTGGACCCTTAAATGTTCTCATTATTATATTTTGCTAAGGAGCAATTGGTTTTGTGTAGAGCACGAACCATTTGGGCATCGAATCTATTAAATTTTGGACGTACCGTAATTATCTACCATTCCATCTCAGATGTCACTGAGAGCTACAATTAATGGGTCTGAATAGGAGACAAATTCGCTTTTCTTCCGTTTCTGTTTCTTGGGACTTCATACACCTGCAGGATTCATATTGAGACATCATCTATTATCTTTTTACAAGTAACCACTCAAACGTTGATGTGATTTGTTTTTTCAAGAACGTGGCATTTGCCCAGTGAGAGTGTTTTGCTATGCATGGATGAGATGTCTATACTTGAAGGACACCATGACGAAAATAAGGGTAGGCCTAAGATGTGACGTTTCAGCACTTGTGCGATGTAGTAAACTAAACGGGGGCGGTTTTCTTAATTCCACCCGGAGACAAAAAAGTAACAAGTCATCTCCGTTCCACCTCAGACCACCCAAAATTATTGCACTTTATGTGACCTCTATAATTCTCACTGACAAATGATTATGTCAAAAATCTAACACAATCCATGTGCAAAAAAGGTTTCGAGCTCTACGCCAAGCCAGTACTTCTATAACTGTTAGCTCCTAAACAAAAACGAAATTGTGCACATGTAAAGTTAAGTCCAGGTTTGCGTAGTATTTGTGACTACCTGTTTTCCAGAAGATGCTTTTATTGCGGAGTCATTAATATTTTCTTTTCATTTAATAGTCAGTGCGATGCCCATTTCAACAGTAGGCCTATATATGTTGATCATGGATGTTGATGCACCTTAATACACGCACGAGACAGTTTATTTACGTTTAGAACTTTGATTTCGCACAAGTTATGATTTGAGTGAGCACATCTCGAGTGTCTCTTAACATAGATAAATTATTAATGGGTCAGATGATGCAGAATTTGTCCAGCTTCAAATTGGTCGCTTCTACAAGGACAAGGAAGTTTCCAGAAATCTTGACCTGCACCAAAAGTGGGCATTGCGCGCTCTACCTAGGAGAATTTTGGTTTCATTGGTGTGTATTTGTTTGGTTATAGGGATAACTCTCCTTGTCTTTTAAAGACGAGGGGCTAAAAACTTTACCTTCGATTTTCTCAAAACAACATTTTTGAGATAGCTCCCTTGTTTTTAAAAGCGACCAATTGGACGTGTGTTAGTGTGTGTGCGCGCGCGCGAGTGTGTGCGTGTGTGTGTGTGTGTGTGTGTGTGTATGTGTGTGTTTGTGCGTGTGTGTGTGTGTGTTTGTGTGTGTGTGTGTGTGTGTGTGTGTGTGTGTGTGTGTGAGAGAGAGAGAGAGAGAGTGTGTGACTGTGTGAGTGTGTGTGTGTGTATGTGTGTGTTTGTGCGTGTGTGTGTGTGTGTGTCTGTGTGTGTGTGTGTGTGTGAGAGAGAGAGAGAGAGAGAGAGAGAGAGAGAGTGTGTGACTGTGTGAGTGAGTGTGTGTGTGTGTGTGTGTGTGTGTGTGTGTGTGTGTGTGTGTGTGTGTGTGTGTGTGTGTGTGTGTGTGTTTAAACAGTCAAGAACGCACGTTGCAAAACATGCTCATACTCATAGTGAACAGGTCCCGAATACTTTTCTTTACATTTGTAATCTTCGTTTTGATTATACTCTTTGTATTTGAAACACCAATTAAAGGCCCTCGATCACAAACTGCATGCCTAGTGAATAAAAATTCGAAAAGGCCCAACAGCGAGAAGATTTTCCTACCCCGCCGATTTCGCTACGTGCGTTGTAGCCACAGTAAAGTCACAACGCCTGTTGTGTAATATTTTTAAGAAATTAATTGGCGTCGATCTCTGCATCAAAATATGCCAATAGTGAAAGGCAAACTTGCCGTATAAGATACCAATGAAGAACAAAGAGGCCAATAATCATAATAGCCTACTGAATTTTTTAATAGGCTACCAAAATAAATCGGTATCCTCGGGCTAACCCACAGAATTCTACACTTAAGTGTAGAATTCTGCGGGCTAACCTCTTTTGTAGAGAAAACGATAAATCGTGCCCTCAAGACGCCATTGTTTTCGGTCTTCAATTCCTCACAGGTCACGTGGTACAGTTCCCGTTCTATTGTAGAATCAGAGAGTATTTAATTATAGTGTCTCTGGTAGAATTCTGTGGGTAGAGAAGAAAATCTTTTGTGAAGGAACACGTTTTCATCAAGATTCGTGTAGTAAACAAAGCAACAGCCCACGCTAACCAGCCAGACCCGCCAGTTTCAACTGCAAGCTCCGTGGTTTTTAAAAATTTTATTACTGTGCTTAGTAAAAGCAGAGCTAACAGATTTTGCATAGTAACTGCTGTTATTCTTGGTCTCTTTTAAAACCCGGAATACGTGCATCGTATAGTATTTATTGCGTTCTTGACCCTGAGACAGACCAAGGAGTGGGTCGGCCTGAATCCTGCATCCACCAGAGAATCGCCAAAGCCGAAGAGCAACTTGAATACTGAGTTTTTCTAACTCAGTCCCTAGTTCCGAGGTAATTAACATTTGATTCACTCGCTTAGACTACCTGCCATTTGAGACTTAACGGACAACACATACAATCATTCATCATTCAAGAATCGTTCTGACATAAGCCTAGGCTAGACTATTTTGTTAGCAGAAGTAGTTTATTACAACAACAAGACAAGCGGCAGACATGAATTTGATTCTAGACTTAGAATTAGAGAGTAAAATTTATGGACAGCAACAGGTTAAAAAGTCTGGTGGAAGAGCATGCTCCTGTGTCTTAAGATTATCTCTCAACAGAATTTCATTTGCAAAGCTTGAACTTGAGTAAGTAGTGTAGCCTAGTTAGTGTAGCCTAGTAGGCTACAACTACAAAAGCACTGTGAACTAAGCAGTTCGTGACATTCACAATTAATGTTATAATAATAATGCCTATATATTGAACTTTTTAATTTTAAAGAAGTGTGTGAGAATGGCGTTGTGTTTTTTAACAATAACAAGAGATATATTCTGAGCCTGACAATCCTACACAAGGTGGATGCTTCAGCAGCTTTTGACTTTCAAAACTCAAAACATTAGTCAGCCTTTCTTTAAGTCAATATTCACCAGTCATCTAACTCTGTTTCAATGCAAACATTCGCAGTCATTTCTTCCAATATAGCAAACACAGTACAGCTTTCATTTGATGAGGCAATCTTAGGATGAAAGGATGAGAACACAGTGTTGGCTTTTGTACAAGAAGTTTATCATGACCAAGAGTAAGAGGGATGCAGAAACAACTAGGTCTAGACTACCATCTGAGCAGACAATTTCGCTTCACAAAATAAAAATGGGATGCTATAGATTTTTCTCACTCTGCGCTCAGGGATCTGGTCAACTAACATAAAATGCCTATCACTATCAAATTCCTCGAACCAGGTGACTCATTCACGATATCAGCAGATAGTATGCAAGCCACTATTGAGGCAAAGCTTAGAGTGAGACAGAAAAAAAGTCTCTTTCTTATTAAATGGACTGTGGAAATCGCAATCTGCTATCAGCAAAGCTGGTTGTAAACTGATTTCATTGACTGCTCTAGATTTCTTCAACTTTTCATCCGGATGAATGACTTAAACTTGAAAAAAGTGGGTGCTGAAAGTTCTGAGTGGTATTGCTCAAGTTGTATGTGAGCGAGGATTGAGACAAATTTTCTTCGTTCTTTGAATGTTCGATTTTCTCATGAAAAACTATGATCCCACCAATGCAGCAAGATCAAAACCAAGAGGTGTTGTTATGGAAAAGAAACTTAAGATTATTGAAAAGCTTCTGCTGCTGATGTCTTGTTTTTACACTCTACACCAAAGATTGTACTTTCGATTATCAGACACATCAAATCAATAGTTTGTGGGTGATTCATTCTACTCTCCATGGCCTATAAATACCAACGAATGAGAATGAATATATATAGGGACTCTGAAAATATATATTTTTACAAGTTGGTGTGATTATAACCATTTCCTTTTCCTAAAAATGTAAAAAAGACAAAGGAATTAATTTTATAGACTTTAAGAGTTAAAAGAGACCAACTGTAACTGCTATTCATTAAAGGTGAGGAAGTGGAGGTTGTAAACTCCTACAAATATCTTAGAGTAACCATCAACAAGTGAGACTGGCATTCCCATATTATGCTGCTCTTGTGCATGAATCAAAGAATTATGAAAGTAATGTTCTTTTGAAGGAAATTAAGAAGTTTTCATGTTGATAATAAGATTGTGTCCCTTTTTTACCATTCCATGATCGAAAGCGTGTTGCTGCTTTGTTTGCTAATAGGCTGGAAACTAGACTATAGGGTGTAAGACAGAAAAATTCAACCAAATCATAACATAAAGAATTGATGATTACAACTTTATAAAAAACAATTAAACAGCTCTATAAATGATCCCCTATCCGCACTACAAATTGTAAGATCAGGCTGCGGCAGATATGTACCATGAACACACAAAAAGAAAGATACAAAAAAAATTTCTTACTGTCTGGAATAAGGCTGCTGTTGAAATAAACATTATATTTTTGTTTTGGTGTTGATTTTTTTTTTAAAGCTGCATTTTTATAAATTTTTTTCAAAAACAGTATTTTTATAATTACGACAGTGGATGAATGCAGAGGGGAAATTATAAAATCAATAATTTTATCGGAAAAATTTCATTGATTAAAAAAAAGTAACATTTTTCAAACAAACACTTAATTTCATCATGTATACTTCGACATTAGTTTGTGTAAGACCTGCTTCTTGTATACATTTTTGTAGCACTCTGTACACAGTCATCACTGTCAATGATACATTACAACCTGACCATCGCCCAAGCCGATGTAACAATCTATGATGAGTGTAAGGGAGAACGCCAAACGGCACCATTCGTCAGTTTTACACATACAACATAACAAGGCTCACCTGTTACTGCGCTCTATAAGAGAGAGTGCCAATGTTAGATCTGCCATAAATAAGCTGACAAAACGCTTCTTTTTTCATTCACAGCACGCTCAGTTTTTATATTTAAGATTTTAAAGAGGCTTTTAAAAAGGTGCTTTTCCCAAATTTGAATTCTGATTTATTAAAAAACTAGTCACAGTTTCACTTTGATTTTTTTCACACTAGTAGGGTAACTAACTGACCAGGTTTTCAATTTTTAGCGAAATAAAACAAATTGGTGCCAAAAAGACATTTTGTCTGAATCCAGCATAGATCTAGATGACGTTGCTTTTTCTCAATCTCAAGAGTGCAGACTTTTGAAAAAGATTTATGAGCATCTTAACCAGATAACTGCTGCATTACAGCATAAAAGAATTTTAAAAAAAAGAAGAGTTCTAAGGGAGAGACTTTTCCTGCCTCTCCTAAAAAAATTGCCTTATAATACCAGCATGTGACCATTCTTGGTTTTCCCTTATGACGACAGGCTTGTTCAATATATATGCCACTTATAATTTATTGATTATAGTATTGTCTATAGTGTGGGAAAATTTTTTCCACATCCCCTCTATGTTTCCCGTGGCCTACCCCTGCCTCATGCTCCCTGTGGGTTCCACTGCAGCGACTGTCTTGTGATGTTTCTGCTGGGCTTTCTGAAGGTGTGTCCTATCCATCGCCACTTTCTTAGTCCTATCTATATGTACTTTTATATATATCCTTTCCTTTCCTTTATCCTTTCTGTCCTTTTGCCCTGTCCTTTCCCACAGCTCTTCATTTCTTATTCTATCCTGCCACTTAATTCTTAGGATACTCCTCATACATCTGTTGATGAAAGTCTGAACTTTATTCATTACTGTATAACTGATTACTTACTACTATAAAAATGTTTGTTTTTCAGGTTTTTTGGGCATGACATGATGACAAGTGATTCGCAGCCCCAGATTGTTGGTTGTCAGTCAGGTGTACAGGAACCTGTGTACCAGGCAACACCAAAAACAAGATTTGCTCACTGCTATCTGCGGTCAAGACTTGGGAAATCCCCACTTCAGTCGAGTTCAAGACCTGGGAGGTCGCCGGTTCAGTCGGGTACCTCAGATCGAAGAACTCCTGATGTTGTCGTCAAAACAAGTACTCGCATTTTCAGTAACGGCAAGGAGGAAAATGTTATTTCTGGAAATCATTATGATGTCACCAGTAGTAGCCTTTGTACACCTCCACCTTGGAGGTACACAGGAGTGGGCAGTATAAGCACTGTTGCTTCATTTGTAGATGACAAAGTCAGTCCAGGATTGGCAAGGCTTAGAATGACTCCAGGTAAAGACATTGTCTCTGCTCTTAATTATGTGTGTGTTGAATAAAAAGGGAAGAACTGCTTATCTACTAACTCATTTTCATTTTTATGGTTCTTTTTAAGGGTACCAGTAAATAATCTTTAAAATAATTGTATTTGTTTTCAGTAACAGTTATCATTCCTCTAATTTTGATAGATAGTAAAGGTTATGTTGAATCAATGATCAATTATGCCTTCAAATTTTTCATTGAATATAAATCAGTACATGTAGCCAGGGGCGAAGCGTCTATATAATCAAATAATCACTGCTTCCCTTCCTAATTTTGAAACATTGTCACTGTCAAATTCATCCTTAAACGTAAACCTCTTAAATTAAAAGTAAAAAGAGGTTCGTAATCCACAATGAGTATGCCTAACATTCAAAACGGTTTCACGGCCACACAAATAGCCTCCTCACCCCTCTCAGGCCACTCCATAAGCAGTCGCAAGCTTTGATTAAGTAAGCTTAAAGTGAGGCTGGAAGAGTCTACCAATGCCAATACAGTTGAGGGAACATGTGCATAGCAGTCATGGCTGTTTCATTGCCACATATACCCTGTTCACCCCTTTGGGGCCACAGTTATAATCAATCCCAAGCCCTGATTAAGTAAGCTAACGAACACTGGTCGAGTCTACCTCACAAATGTGAGGGGAACTAACTCCTAACAATCTCTTTACTGCTGCATGTGCTTGTTTTTTTTCCTCGACTTTTTACTGTCCTATAATCAGATCGTGACCTCGATTATGACACCAGCTCCTGGCCGCGAAAGGCTAACAAAAACAGTCAAATGTGAAATTTAAAAAATGATAATTGTCATGTTCTACCAAAGAGTTAGACTCTCTGGTAGGTCTATAACATATAGATTTAGTACTGACATCTCTGCTTCTTTGCTTTGTGTTTATGTGTTCACATCTAAAGTTAATTTAATTTTAGTTGGAACTGATGTTTAATAAGATACTTTCCCGATTATTTTGGCGGTTGAACATACAATATGAATTCCGGATTTGTTTTCATTCACAACTCAGAGTCGCCGCCTCGAGTAAGATTCTTCTGTGATATCTACAGGCCATATAGATCTATATCTGGTCCCGTTTCACTTTGATTACCCTGTCAAACAAGTCAGCCTTCGCCCCTGCATGTAGCACCCCAAAACATGTTTAAATCTATCCCCATGCTTTATTTTTTAAAGTGAATATTGATGTATCGAGAAATTACAACTTACTCTGAAACATCTTTTGCACACTAAAGCTCTTTCAACAAATACTTTTTGGCAATAATTTTTGGGGGATGGTGGAGAAGAGTACAGTTGAGCCCAGATACCACCTGCCTTAGGAAGAGCTTGAAGTTGGCAGAACAGCTGAGCTGCTGGTATACAGGTTTTTAATGTTCTCTGTTAAATAGCACCAACTGCTGTCTTGACTAGTGGTCGACTGGTAAAGACTAATAAAGTCTAGAGCTTAAAAGAAAACTGGCCAGTCTTGCCTCATGCAGATCTGTCTTGCATGATTGCCAAACGTAGGGGGAAAAGAAAACTAGCTACCAGTTACAAATACAGCTCCAGCTGAATTTTACATAAATCCGAATTGAAAATTCCTGTCGGATTAGAAGCTAAGGTAGAATATATATATGTGAGTCCAGGACCCTGTACAGGTACAGGTTTTTAACTCTGGATGGTGGTGTAAAGGCCCGAATACTATGTTTATAAAGGCGTTCCTTTTCATACATTGGCAATACCTGGCGGTAAGTGGGGCTGGTGGTATAACAAGGGGATGGTATAATGAGGTTTGACTATATTTGTACTACCATGAAGGAAATGTTTTAATTTTAAAAGAAAATGTCCAAAGTGTTCTTCTGTAACAAACCTGAATTCTTTCATTGCCTTTTTACAAACATAACTGGTCATGCTCTTACTGCTGTTCAAAAGAGCAGTTTTTCTTTTAGAATCAATCCCTTTGTTGGTCTCTCCGTCATCCATCCTTTCGTTTTTTTTGTTTCAGGAGCTATGAGAGAGAAGCAGCGCCAGCTAATACGTAAACACAATGCTATTCGCAAAAGAAGTGACCAGCTGCAAACTGGAGGAGGTGTGTCTTTATGGCCCAACATGAAGGAGATGAGGCTAAGCAAATCAGAGGTTGTGAAGCTTTCACTTCAAGCAGTTGCACTGTGTATATTTACAAAGCTAATACTACAGACATTGCATGGTAAGTGACCTGATAAGGCCAATCTTTTGCAGTTTATTGATATATATATACATATTTATTATGTTTGGTTGTTTTTGTAGACAATTGATTTTAAATGTTACATACAGTATAGTACGCATATGGCTAAATCAGTGGAAGTCTTTTCGTAATTACGAATTTCTATTTTAAGTGTTTTAAATACAAAGAATATATTAGGGCACAGTAAACTCAAACAGGTTAAGGGTTGATAAATGTGATAAAAGATAAAAGGGGAAATTAGAGAGATATTGAAGAAAACCAAGGGAAGTTACTCACGGTACAGGCACAACGCTCGGGAGTTAAATCTCTGTATAGGATTTACTGGAGCACATGATTCTCTATAGACAGCTGTGTGAGTGACGGTGTGTCTCTTTTTCAACCCTTCCAACCATCCTGTGTTTTATGAGAAGTCAGGGCCAAGTTTCTTTGCAGTTTCGTCTGCTTTTATCATCAGAATGGGATGCAAGATAGATGGCACAGCTTGCTGGAACCATTGAAACAATGTGAGCTGGATGTTCTGAAATATGGCAGTGTGTGCTTGCTTTCTGTCGGGTTGACATCTGATGCTGGCATTAAGATTTTATCTTGATTTTTCTTTTAAAACGGGGAAAGGGTTGATTTGGAGATACAAAATCTCTAATTAGTTTTACAAATTTCTCTCTAAGTGCAGGAATTCCTGTCAACTTCTGCTAAAACTTGGTGCTTGGTTTCTATTGTCAGACAATTAATTTTTCTTTTCCCCTCGGTCATGAAAAGTACCTGGTATTGATAAACAGACGGAGGGATGGATCTGCATGTACCTTGTTTGGTGTTGAGGCAAGAGAAAGGAAGAGTGTTTCTGATGAGCCTTATATGACTAAGATAAGATGGCTCTTACGTCAGATCATGATCAGGACGATCTAACCAGAGCCACCCACGCTTCTTGTGTAAGCTGTGTAAGTGTAATCACCTCGGGTCCATACCTTCATGTTCAAACAACCACACACACACACACGCACGCACACACACTCGTGTATACAAACATAAAATTCATACACCGTATGGCCCAGTGCAGCACCACAATATCTTTCTTCAATAACACCCCACCACCCAGCGCCCACCCTCACATGACAAGTTCAGTGAATTTGTAATGTCTAATATGGAGTGCCCATTGGGGTTCTCTAATACAAAATGATCGCCCGATTCAACACCTGAAAACAAACGCATTTGTTTTTTAAGCGACGAGTCAGGCGATCGGTTTGTGCCACGATAGCCGCCTTGCGCCCTCAATCTGGCTAGCTAACCGAACCAAACCGAACCGATCGTGTTAATGGGCACTGGGTATTAAACGCACAACAGGTAATGTGCCATGATGTGTCTCAATGAAAGAATTGCGTGATCACATTGTCCAGGGGCAAGCGTGGTGGGCTCATGTAATCTGATATTCTCAATAATTTAATGATGGGTGTATAGTTTTCCATTGTGAGTACAGAGTGATTTGAATTAGAGACAATTGTGAAGAAAAATTTGATCATATTTTTTTGACAAGAGACAAACTTGTACCGGTACGGGTTTTTGAGGACGCAGTGTTACCAATACAAAGAAAATATTGCTGTTCAGTCGGGGATTGGCATAGTTAAGATCTATCATTGATTTAGAGTTTTGAGTGTTCGTGTTACTGTTAGCTGTGCCTGACTGTACGTTTGTACATATATACATGAAAAAATTCAAAACTTGAAAATCTGTTTGCTATGTGCTTGTTCGATATATGTGCATGCAACACTGTAATTTTATATGGAGTTATGCCCCTTCTCTAAGGGTGAAGGAGTTTATTTCAGAACTGCGTAGGATTTAGTTAACGATAGTTGTGGGTATAAGCTGTACAAATCAGTAAAATGTACTGTAAAGTGTTATCAAATGGGAAAAGGTTTGGGAGTTTTATTCAATGCTTGTAAACTTATTATACATTACAGAGGGGGTATTTTCTTAGAACAAGATCTTACAGTCAGGAGTCCCACAGGCTGTTTGTTTGATAGATGAAGGGCGAAAGAAGGGCAATATTAAGAGTAAGATATTAGGTTTGGGGGGTTTTGGAGGGGGGGGGGATGAGAGTGTGGTTCGGTGAATCCATTTAATATGTGTGTATAATATTTGTATTCAAAACATGAACACAGCGAAGGGGAATGTCGTACAGAACGAAAAGATTTCCACGTCCCACTGATTTCACAATGTGGCTGCTAGACTGTATAAAATTATATAACTTACTGATTTTGTGTTTGTTGTCATGAATAATGTTTGTTTTGTAGGAACTTAATTGTCAGTAAAGCTGTGGCTGTAATTTGTATTTCCAGTCTACCTGAACCTTACGGTACAACAGGCTCTGACTCTGAGGCCATGTAAAATATGCTTTTCATGAAAACGTTCACCATAATTAGATTCTTTAAAACCATTTCATTGTGTATTTGTCTTTCCCGTTTGAAGGTGACTCTTTCCAAAAGCTACAGAATTATACTACCCTGGTACAGACGTTTTGTACCAATAATAGTATATTGAGGACTACAAATGAAGAGCAACTTCGGACTCAAGTCTTGCTGTGGCACACTGGACTTCTTGAGTTGACTGTAAGTTTCTTGGACAATTAAAGAATAACACTAAACATGGTATATTTTTGTTATAATTACACACAAAAGGAGAAATGTATCTTGTATTTGGAATTCTTGAACTTTTTTATTATAATAGAAATAATTCTTGGACAATCAGAAGTTAGAAAAAGGTAGGTCGATCGCCATGGCGAACTTTTGAAATCCCAGTCTTCATCTGTACACATGATGCAAAATCAGTTTCACTAGTGAGTCAAAGGATATTACAGACAACTACATGATGTAACTACTTAACAAATGTATTATAGAAGAAAGGTCTGACAGGATGGTTTATAGAATTTAGACTGGTTTTATTAAGTATTCACAATTTTTTTATTGGTTAGCAAGCAGGTCGATTTAGAAATTAAAATGATTGGCTGTTGTAAATTGTATACTAGTACTACTGTTGTTGACAGGTGAAGAGTAAATATTAGATTTATCCTGTGTGACAAGTCACCTGGACCTACAGTTTTTTCTATGCAGCTTAGTGAGCCTCTTAACCGTCTTTTCCATTTGTTGTTTGTAGGTCTTTTTTTGACTTTTCTTTCCTGAAGTTCTTTGGTTTTCCTGTTCTTCTTTTGCCTGTAGGTGTGTAGGCTACTTCTTGACTCTTTGTGGCAGGGTTGGGTTGATTTAAATCAGTTGATTTAAAAAAATGTAAATCAACTTGATTTTTAAAATAAAAATCAGTGATTTAAATTACTTTTTTTTAAAATTTATTTTTATTAAGTTTTTACATATTTCAACATTCAGAATTCCTTTACTAGGTTTCATAAAACAGATATAAGGTTTAGTACACTAATATAATCATGCTTAAAAGTCTGCTTTCCCCCTGTCACTGTAAAATAATACAGTATTCAATTTACTTTTTTCCCCATGTTGAAATCAGAGCTGGGTTGATTTAAATCAGTTGATTTTTAAAAATTTAAATCAACTTGGATTTTAAAAATAAACCTCAGTGATTTCAATCACTTTTTAAAAATGTATTGTTTTTACGTCTTTAAACATTCAGAATTCCTTTCCTTGGTTTTATAAAACAGATATAAGGTTTAGTAGACTAATATAATAATCATGCTTAAAAGTCTGCTTTCCCCCCTGTCACTGTAAGTAGTTAATTAATACAGTATTCAATTTACTTTTTTTTCATAATTGAAATTGGCATTTTCTTTTTCTTTTTAGACAAACACAAGCGCGCACACACACACACGCATACTGTAATAAAATACAAGTTTATCTATGCATAATTACCCCCTCCCCCCCTTTCCTTTTAGACTGACATTTTCTTCATTTTTTTGTCTGTAGCCATAATTCACTGATAATAGCAGATTAAGGCTTTCTTTTGCAGTTGCTTATATTAATCATTAGTTAAAATAAAGACAATGCATTCTGCACTAAAAGAACATACTTTTAGCCACCAAAAATCCCAAACTGTGTCGACATTTTTTAGAAAATCAAAAAAATCTGATTTAAATTTTAAAAATCAAAAAAATCACCAACCCTGCTTTGTGGACTTTGATTTCTGGTGTGGTTTGTCCCGACTTTTGTGTCATATATCTGTCGTCCTTAACTCCTCCTTCTTTTCTTTGTATGTTACTCTTTAAAAGTAACACCTCTTATCTTCGGCACTTATGTCACCTAATTGTGTTGCAAGTGCTGTAAAAATCTTACTAAAGCAAAACAATGTTCTCATAAAGTTATCTTAAGAAAGCCTGAATCAGACTAAATACACCAATTTACATGTATATAATATGGTTAGAGCACATCGGTGATGTACAGAGCAAGCATAAAAGCAAAAGGACCTTAATAATAACGGAATCTAAGTGTGTTAAATTTATCAGTCCTTCTCTTTGATCATCTGCAAAACAGTAACCGTGAGGTCTTTCGTTTTACACTCTGTATGGTCCTTGCAAAGGGTAAAGCACAGTATTCATTTATGGTTATAGTTATATCATTTGATATTTATGAGATTTTTGTTATGTCCTTTTCAGAATCAAGTTCAATCATATTTCAATATGCCGGTGACGACATCGAGTTATCAGCTTTATATCTTTAGCTATCTTATAGGACTAGGTGTGCTAGTATACTACCTACTAGACAACATACTGGCCAAGAACAAGTTAACACCTTCAAGAATCAGAAAATGGTGAGTGAAACTTTGAGTAGCCTATATATATTTGACAATGACAATGACAATCTTTATTCATCTTGCAGGGAGAAATTTGTCTTGGTCGTTAACAATGGCAGTAGACGTTACAAAAGTTAGACTTAAAGGTGCACTCACGCAAACGCACAACAAGACAGGACATTAGGCTAAGTAAATACATGTCTCACGGGCTGGGACAACCGCTCCGTAAAACATTCATTCTCTCTCTCTCTGTTTCATTTGTAGCACTGTGTGTTCAGTAACCTCACTGCAGTTGGTACGAATGAATCTATATCTGTCTGTTCTTGCTTTTTTGGAAATGTATCCTTTACTGCGGGTTGATAGTTGAAATTCTGATGTCAGTGGGTGGCTATGGTCACTAAGCACTATTTCCGCCTTTTTTAGAACGTTTGTCTTGTGCAGATATTCAAAGTTACTTAGGTCTCTACCAATTGTTCTTGATGCCTTTCTTATCAACTTGTTTATTTTTATAATGTGCTGCCTTCCCAGATTGCTACCATTCGTCTTTAGACTCTGATTCATGAAAAAGTCAATTTTTAGACTGGTTTCTAATTAATATGTTCCAAATCTAAAAAGAGACCATTTCATGAACCAGAATCAAAACTGGCGTTTTAAACATTTTCCAAAAGTGCATCTGTCATTGTCTTTCAAATAAACTAGATTCTAAACGGCTTTTTTTTTTTGTGTCAAATTATTATCTCTTTCATTGTCATAGTCAGAACAGAAATGAGGAGGTTTTGTGTAGTTGCTGTACCCAGACAAATGCCTTTACTTCGGATGAAGCGTTAGAGGAAGAACTAAGTTGAGACCTTAGGGGCAAGTTTGGTATTGAGAGTCTAAAAGGAAAAGTTTATTAAACATTTGTAGTGGGTGCACCCAGCTATATGTACTTCCTTTCATTTTCTTCCATATATATATATATGTATGAGTATGAAAAAAAAACAGGTGTAAGGTTACACTACAATGCGCTCTAGTCAAAATGGCCTATCCTATACCTATACATTTTCTGACAAAAGAAACCCAACAAATTAACTATGCCCAAATTCATTTTTATTGATGATGTTTAAGTCATGAATGTTTTGAATTTATGAATTTAGCTGCTTTATAAAAAATTATGTACCTGTATGAGAAATTTTTGCATTTCTTATAATCATAAACCAAAATTTTTTTGCAATAACAGACTCAATTCTTCATTCTACTGACTGACCTAGTGACAGAAATACTCCCCAATTCCTTTTGGTGTCCCAGCTCTGTTGCTGTTAAGTTTTTTATCTCTGATAGTGAGACCAAAGTTCGATTTTAGTTTGACTGCGGTAGTAGGCCTAGGCCTACAATGCAGGGTGAGACAAAACTTTGGAGTTAATATACTCACATTTCATGGACAGTTACTATTATGCCTTCACAGGGTTAGGTATAAGAGGATAGATTGTCTGTTTTACAATTTGAAACATATATGTACGGTACAAAAAATAAAAAATTTATGACTTTGGTTTTAACAGGACGTGCCTCCTGATAGTCATTGGAACATGGACAGTGGTTATGGCCCATGGACTCCTCCTTGCTTATTCTTTGGAGAAGCAAGTCGTAAAGTGTGTGCAAAAATATTCTGATTCATTGGTAAGTTTTCTGAATATATCTTGCATTTTTTTATTGAGTAGGGGCCTACTCTTTACATCTGGTATAAATACTTTGTATGATTGAGGAGAAGGTAAAAATTATAATTTAAATACTTCTGTTTTAAGGCATTTTAATCAAATAGGAAACAATGAGCTTTGGCTCTGCTTCATGTATTTCTTTCTTAAAAGTGCAAAGTAGTGAAAATGTTTTGATTTATTAAGAAAAGTAGTGCTTTAACTTTAACTTTAACATGTTGGCATATAGATCAATATATATATACTTTCGCTCATTTAATTTTTTGTCACCGTCCAATTTCCATTGTTTGCGTAACAGTAATACACAAATTTCTCTGGCTTTGTAATATAATATAAATTGCTACTAATACTATTGGCGATAGTAAAGTATTCTTGTGTGTTATCGATTGTAATAAGTCATGTGCAGTAGTGATTGTAATCAATGGTAAAAAAAAAAAAATCTTTCTGTTGTGTTAAAAAGTATTCTAAAACATTTATAATGTGTAACCTCAACAATAATAACAAAACCTCAGAGGAGGCTAAGCCACAGACAAAGGCTGTGACATCACATGATCTTGATTGTCGTCGGTTTATATATTATATAAACCTACTCTCTGTCCTGCATGTTTATCCCTTTGCCCTGCATGTTTATCCCTTCTCTGTTACTTTTACTGCTTTTTATCTTGAACACTGATGTCCACTTATCAGTATGCAAGCAACACAGTCTATAACTATAAGAGCAACCTTCGCCTGACAGCAACCTAAGCTCATGTACTGGAATTTTCTAAGTCAAACCTTGTTATACCGCCTACCTTTGGACGAGCATTAAGTTTGTACTACAGTGGGGCTTGCGGTATAACGGCACAGCACCGACTGCCATCTTTAATCTATAGCTTGTTCACTTTTGTCTCACCATAGTTAAAACCAGATAAAAACGAAATCACTCTGTTTAATTTTCTCTAGTTATTGCTTAGTTATTTATCCTTTTTAACCAGCTTTAGGCTAATACTAATATCAAATAAAACGTGTCGAAACTTTAGTTTGCAGTAACCTTCATGAATGGGCTTTCAGATTCTGTTCGTCATCAAAGCCCATTCACGAAGGTTACTGCAAACTAAAGTTCCGACACGTTTTATTTGATATTAGTAGTACAGTGGAGTCCACTTATAACGAGTCCGGAAAAAACGAGAAGTCTGTTATAAAGACACTATTCTAAAACCCCGTTTTTTTCTCCTCATCACATTTGTAAACAAAGTACTGCTATAGCGCTATCAGACAAACATGAGAGTCGGTTATAGCGGAATATTGCTGCTGCCGTGCATAGTGCATAGGCCAATTATACATTAACGTAAAACCTCGCCGGTTGAGAAATTTGTTGGTGATCTTGCGAAACAAAGAATAGGAGAGCCCATGTGTGTCAACAATGAAGGCCGTAGCGAATGAGTGGGGAGGGTGTGGCATGCGCAGACAAGCAGAACGCATCGTGTGATAAGCCAGCGCAAGCCTAGTTTAGATTATCAAGGCCTACTGTGCCTCACTCTCACTTCTTTGATGCGGGAATGGAGAGGTCACAGCAATGTGATGGATGGAGCGAATGTGTGACGTGTGCAAGCAGACAGAGTGCACCACAGGGTGTGGTGGGGAGGGGGAAAACAATGCGGGTGAGTTAGCCCAGAGCCCTTCCTTTCTGATCGCCAACGCCGAGCTGTCAGTCCACATCGCTAGATCTAGCGCTAGAGAAAGAAACATGATTCGATTTTTGATCAAGTAAGACCTAGAGGTCATGTTGAAACAAAATCGTCATCAGGGGAGATAGCAAAAGGAAATAAACAGAACACCAAACTCATAGATAAGGCCTACTTTACAGTTTCCCTTGAATTTATTACTGGACCCCTTATAGCGAGAATCCTGCTATAACAGACAGTTTGCTCCGGTCCCCTCCCTCTCGTTATAACAGGATTCCACTGTATAAGCCTAAAGCTGGTAAAAAAAGGTTACAATTGGGGATAATTTACAGCAAACACCTAAAACTGAAACTTAAAAAATTTAACATATTTTCATCAACACCACACTCTAATCTAATCTAATGCTCGCCTATGAAGCATGGCCCAAGAGACGGGGTGAGTACTTTTCGAAACCACGTGGAGATGTCTAGACAGCTGTGGGATGGAATGTACAAATTTACACTGAAATGTGGAGGCAGCGTGGTGGTGTTGTCTAAAAGTGAGCAATCTGTGAGCTTGATTACAGTAAATTATTAATTTTACAGTTCCTGTGTATGTGTCAAAAGGGCGGTTTTTAATAGAGGGTCAAATAAAAAAACTTTTCTATTTCTGGATCAAGATTTTAAATATTAATAATATTTTTATTTAGTCGCTGGTCTGTGGAAGTGCCATACAAAGTTTCGTTGGCATAGTGGCATGCCTTCTTCAAATCATGAGTGTACATGTACATTTTTCTCTCTTTTAACATCTACGTGTCTTTTGGCTTTTTGTTTTCAGAGTCACCTAGTCACAGTTCCCATTGATCTCAACATTTTTCACAATGTCCTTCTGTACTGGAGAGCACGTTTCCTTGACAATGCGTCACATGGATTGCTACTCGTCTTGGATGTCATCAGTGTTGGGGATATCATATTTTACCTGCAGTATTATAGTGTGCCAATTATTACAGTTTTAGTCTGTCCCATTGTCAAACTTGTTAGTGCCTGCTGGACTGTTCATGGTCAGGGAGAATATCTATGTAGTAAAAACGTTGAAAAATAGATTTATTTTTGAAAAAGTGAATATGTTGACCTTTTCATTTTCTTTGTCTGTGTTGTTTACCTGTTTTCACAAACATAAGGTTTTCAATTTGAATGATCCTCACTTCCCAAAATAGACTTGGGGAGGCTTCCCAAAATAGACTTGGGGAGGGGGGGGGTGAAAAGTTCCTGTAGCCTAGTGGGCCTATAGTAGCTACAGTAAAAATATAATTGTGAGTCAGTCTCTGGGGAAATCAGAAACTTGTCGTCGCTGGACTATTTTGAGTTTTTGTACTTTTCTGAAAGCTGGGATCTTTCAGGTTATTAATATTATGCACTTTCAATTATTGTCTTTTCTTGAAGCTGAGATGTACTGCATTTTGAAGGAACAAAATGTGGAAAAAATAAGAACTTAAGAAAAAGCGTTCAAAGTTAACACTAAATTACTTTTCAATATCTGAAGAATGAAAATAGAAAATAAATTGAGAAAATTTTTTCAAGCGGTTTACAAGAAACAGCTCTTTGAATTATCTAAAATTGTTGAGAAATCCCCACTGAGTGGTATTCATAATTCAAAATGGACCAAAACTGATCTCATTTTTGAAGATACATTGTATCTCAATTCAAGGTTAAGCGACAGGTTCCTACTTCAGCAGACCGGCTCAAAACTTTTAATAATTCTAAAATTAGAGATCTTGTAGTGCACATCTTTCAAGATTTCAAGAGGTACATGTACCATACTCCTCTCTTTGCAAGTAGACAATATTTTAAACTTGAGGATGGCAAAAATTTGTACAACTGTTGCTGCTATAGCCAGAGTGTTAGACTCTCCAGGCTGGCTGATTAGGTGGCATTCGTATCATAATTATGGCCAAACCATTTTAACCACTCTTTGCTCTACATAAGTCATATTGTAAACCCATCCAGGGGTCATGTCATTTCATTCCAAGGTAAGGGAGAATCATTTTACTGATTGTGGGCCTGATCACGATTCCCCGTGGAATCAAGTAAAATCACATATTTTCCTAGCTTCCAAGCACCTTGATCTTAGGTGGAGGCAACTATATTAGTGTATTATGCACAAGTTAACTTCTCAAACAACATATTTACAATCAAACCCCATTATGCCGCCTACCTTGGGACAAGCATGGAGTTGGCGGTACAGCGGGGATGGCAGTTTTAAAAAATTGAACAGTGGTAGAGACAAATAAAAGTGGCCAGTCTTGACTCATCTAGATGATAGATGTCTTGCACGATTGCCATGTTCAGGGGAAAACAAGTAGCAACCAACTTTATGTACAGGTCAAACTGAACTTTACATAAAAATAATCAAAATCAAAATATCTGCCGGATTAGAAGCTTGGCTATTACTATTAAATGGGTCAATGATACTGACCTTAGAAGTCGTCAGTCTTCGGGTCACCTCAGACCTTCCACCTATTTTGAGTCCTCACGGTATAAAACTAGAAGCCACACACACAGGTGTCCGCTCGCATTTTTGCTTTTAGTTGTTGGCCTGATATCTGGCGATGCCAGAGACTTTTCCAACAGGTAGAAGTGGTGCACTTCCTTTGAATTTTCTCCAAACGATTTAAAAATTTGATTCAAATTTTTAAAAAAAATATTGGCCCTTTTCATAATCAGTGCAAATCGGTGACAAATTAAATATACATTGGCATAACCTGGCATTAAGCAGGGCTGGTGTTATAACTATCAGGAGAGGGGTATGGTATACAGAGGAACTCGGATTCAATGAGGTCGCCGGGCATGACCTAAAATCTCGTTGAATCCAAGTGTTCGTTAAATTAGCAAACATGAGGTTTTGTGTAGATAATTACAGGCACTGAGCAAGTAATGTATAAAGAGAAGTCACAAATAGTGCCTGTAGTGAAATGCCCGCAGATTATGAGCTGTGTAAAAAAAAAAAAAGACTGATTCGTTCAAATGCATTCATGTGTCATCTTGATTGTTTACCACAAAGTTGTGTTGTTGTGCACAGTGTAGATCCTAGCATATCGGCAACTTTTGATTTCATAGACAAGCGCACAATTCATTACGAAGGTCTACTTCAAGACTAGTTTATCGTTGTAATAATGATCAGTTGCCGAGGGGGGAAAAAGATTGTGACACGTTTGTATCTGCGACGTTCAACGCCCGGATCGCTAGGGCGCCCCCCTTCCTCCCCGACACACACTCACATGTGTGCAGGCCGCCCATCCGACTCCGACACACGCCAGAGTAGACACGTGCGCGAACCAACAACTGAACAACGCATGCGTTGGTATGATAAAAAAGGCCGCTGATTGGTCGCATGCAATCGGCCAAGTGAATAATGGTTCCCGATGCAGTTGCAATGGATGGTTTCCGGGAATAGATAAAGTTCGTTCTGGTAGAAAAATGAGCGAAGCCACGTCTGCGGGGGCAGTTCACCCTAGAAGTGACCTCGTTGAATCCGAGCTCGCTGATTTAAGTGCTAGTTGAATCCGAGTTATTTTTTTTGTAGTTTTAAAGAAGAAAAAAAAAAAAAACGGGGAATCTATCTCATCTCGTTGAACCCGAGTTCCACTGACTGTAATAAAGTTTGACTGTATAATTAAATTAAAAATATATCTATCACTACATGCCATCTCTGGTTCTATTGCCAGAGTCCAGAATTTGATCCCAGTCTACTGGATTGGGCCTGTCATCCTATTTTTCATGTATCAGTAACACAGTAGTCAAACCCTTTTACATCATACAGTATACCACAAGGTTTTGCCACTGCACGACAAGGAATGCCTATAATTAAAACTTACTATTTGCCTCTTTATACCACCATCCGCCCAAGTAGTACATTGTACAGCCCTAACTAAACTAATATACTCTGATTCAACGAAAGAAAATGGATTCCCCATTTTTATACATGCATTGCCAAAAAATCAACGAACTACTGCGATTCAAATGAAACACATAAATTAAGCGAAGTCGGATTCAACAGAGTTGCAGTTAACCTTATCTGATTTACATGTAGTATGTACTCTATTCCAAGATACTTGCACCGTGGATCATAACATTTAACACGCTTTAGCCAAGCCTATCACCTCATCATATATTATAAGGGTTCCCATATTATAATATTAATATAATGCGTCCGATCAGATTTCTGTCACACCACTTCACCACACAACTGTGTTGTTGTCGCAAGACCTGACGTGTCTTTAGTGTACAGTATTTGCCAGGGTCAAGACAGGTCAGTTGGGTGACTGTTACGTTATAGTATAGTGCATGTGTCTGAGGGGATTGGTAGGGGCGGAGGCACGAGTGTTTTGGGCGTGGTAAATCAGCAGAGAAACACTACAGACGCGTCTCACTTATTTCCACCCCCTCCCCCTGGCTACTTCGAAGTTAGGTGATGAAAGGCTAGTCTAGAAATAGATGTAATTCTCCATGAATAATGAATTGCTTGCTCACTCGTCGTCTGTGGAAATGGAAGCAGACGTTACCGTACGTTAAGCCCTACCGTACACATCATGACTCAACTTGTTGCTCACGTAACTATAAAAACAGGTTCAACAAAATCAAAGGTCAGGCCCACTAAATTCGTTACATCCGTTTCACGATAGGCCTACCGTACGTACAAATAGAAATTTGCCCAGTAACGGTAACGTAACATCACCAGATTTATATTACACTACGTGGCATTCAGTAGCTGTGCTATGATGAAATCTACCTTTCTTCCCAAGCATGACTGACTACAAAGAGCTCAGCTTAGAGTTAGAGTGATCATGACAATCACAACCAAAAAGTAAGGTCTGGGAACCCATCTCATACTCAGAATATTGTACGAAAGGAAATACAATGTACCCTGGCAGTCTGGTAGCCCATTAATATTGATGTCATTCAAACATTGTCCATCTTGTCACGGCAGAATCATTTCTTTTGACGTTGGGCAGTCTGTGCTTTTGTATGGATCACAGCAACAGATCCTAAAAAATATATTGCCAGCTCCCCCCCCCCCCCTCCTCCCATTCGCATACTCCCAATTTCACACTTGTCCCGATGCTGGCGGTATAAGACAAGTATAACTAGGTTTTACTGTACACATTGACATTTTAACTTAAGTAGCCTAATGTAGGGTACTAACTAGTAACTGCACGTTTATTAAAACTAAATTATATTAATTATAATGTAGTTGTCGCCTCGTAGCTCAGGATTTTGGTACATTATTATAGTACGTTAAGATTTATATATATATATGCCCTTCTACTTCTACAATTGATAAATTGTGTCATCGTGGTGAAAGCAGGCTCTTGTCAAAATGATGAAATCAAAGAATTCAGCATTTGTCCCGACCAGTGGGCAATTTTTATTTTTTCCCGTAACAGGTGGGGTGTGTGTGTGTGTGTGTGTGTGTGTGTCAACACCTTTGACTTTGACGTCCAAATAAACATTTCTGGACTTTACTGAAAATTGAAAAACGATCTAAGTCAACTAAGACGTAAAAAAAAGTCCAGTCAAACCTCATTATAATTACACCGCCTACTTTGGGACAAACATAAAGTTGACAGTATACTACATGTATATAATATATATGGGATGGCATCAAGTGCCATCTTGACTAGTGGCAGAAGTAAAGAAAAGACAAACTGTAGCCAGTCTTGCCAAACTTTTAATTTTAATCTGATACTGATACTTGTCGGTCCTCAGACCGCCGCAGACCCTTTACGCTGTTAATCGCAAGTCCTCACACCAGCCATTTGGCTATACCAGACACTTTGCAGAGCAGATGTGCAGTCTCTCACTCTGTGAAATTCCTCCACATGACTCAAATTGACAGTTTATATTTTTTAAACAAGTTTTTAGTAAATATCCCAACTGAGACCATTTAGGGCTTCCAACACTGGTTTTCATTACACAGTCAGTCATGGCCAACCCAGGCCGAGAGAGATTCATCCTTGCAGATACCAAAATTTTTCACCACTCGAGTCTCCCGTGTGTATGACAGTGAAGCGCCTGACCACTGCACCAGACCCCAATATGCAAGCAGAGTGAAACAGACACCTTTTGTGCAACTTGTAACAATAACTCAAATGTCACTGTCACCGTAACTAAGAATAAGGTTCTCTAGAACTGGAGACTGACGCTATATAAAAGCATGTGAACCTATTGTTTGCTTTGCTGTGGTAATAGTATTAGCATCACTCAGCCTAGATCCTGCTCAGTTTGGTACAACCGCAGAGCAATCATCAACTTATCCTTTTGTAGTGCAAGTGACAAAAGGGATGAATTCGGAGCATGTTTGTCCACAGTATTTATAGCCCGCATTTCACACAAACAAACAAAGCAATCATGCTTCAGTGGGAGTAGAACTTTACCATGTTGAAATGGACTTCTTTAGTGATCCATCTAAAAGATGACAAAGGTGGAGGAACTGATCAGAAATAGTGTCCCAAAGAACAAATTTAGGACCATTGAGTAAAGTAAATGCCAAATGCTGAGAATTCAAACTCCAAGCTAAGGAAACTTATAAAGCTCAATTTTTGAAATGTCATTCTTAATCAGTAGATTAGGCCTACTACTACTAGTAACAACTACCACACAAGTACAATGATCATATGTGAAGCCTGCTGACAAAATGAGTTACTTTTCGGATTCAAGCTTTAAAGAAATGTATACATCATGCTTACATGTGAAGTTTTTACAATTTATAAGTATGAAATAATAAAAGACGGGTTATAATTAAGAATATAATGGAATTAATAGAAAATCTACAAATTTGACCCCAATGTCCATTTTGGCCAATATCTCCATTTGTGGATTGCGAGAAGCAACTCATTTTGTCAGCTCGCCTCACATACAGGAATGAAATGTACTTGAATCAAGGACCAAGACAGATCTACACCCCCCCCACAACACCGTTGGTAAAATTTTCCTGACTTGTACCCAGTAGGCCTGCTGTACCGCAAGACTAAAACTAAAATGGGAAGACATCGAGTCAAGCCATTCCTTGAAGATCACCGAATCTATGGTGCTGAAAAAATCCCAAATTCAAAGACACGCAATATAATGCAACAGGCTTAAGCAGCCTACTAAAATCCAAATACACTCATTCATGTTCATCCAATGTTGAAACTATTAAAGCTTGAATCCGAAAAGTAACTCATTTTGTCAGCAGGCTTCACATATGATCATTGTACTTGTGTGGTAGTTGTTACTAGTAGTAGTAGGCCTGACTTAAATAAAAAATAATTATAATGAAAAGAACCTGGACAATACAACACTAACAGGAAATTAATATATAATATTATAAACCAAAAAAAGACAACAAAAACGCAACTGAAACTTTATCTCATTTTATTAACTTAGATCTCCTTCATTTCTCTCAGACGACGGATAGCACTGCGGACTTGAGCAGCTGCTGTCGTTCTGAAAATAAAAAACAAAACCATACATTAACCTTTTAAAATATAAACTTTAGCTTTAGTAGAGGCTTAACGGCGCTCGTAACTGCATACGGTTATATGAGCGCCAAGGGGTGGATGTCAACTGATAAGTCCTTACAAGGAATCAGACTTACTTTGCTCACCGCTCTAGCTAAACAGCATAAAGTCAGCTTCGACTATCAGGGCACCCCGGAAATAGCATGTCACAAGAGTGTGATAAACATGACAAAAGAAGTAGAGGAAAAGTGACAATAGCAAAGATTAGGAAAGAAAAAGCAGCAGTTCCCTGTTGCAGTTCAGGCAGTTATGAGTATGACATTGATGGATCAGCCCATTTACAATTCTACTGTGCATAAGAACAGGTAATGCGCCCCCTTTGGGAATGGCTTAAAGACACTTCAGTCAGTAGCACTGCCCATCATTGTAGACCTACCCACGATTTTCATGTTTTATGCACAGAAAAATTGAAAACAACATATCAGTATCAGTAATTTGTTGTGTATTTGAAAATAAAACAATACACATCAGTCAGAAAAAAAAACCCAGCCAAAAAACAATCTCTGTGTAACTTTCAACTATGGAGGAAACTTAAAATGTAAAAAAAAAAAAAAATTTTTAAGGACATCTGGACCTCTGATGCTGGCACATTACTAAAACCAGGGACACCTGTCAAACATGAAACATCAGCAGACATGAGAACAACTTTTAAAAAAAAGAAAAAAAAAGCAGGTTTTACGGCGCTCGCAACTGCATAAGGTCATATGAGTGCCAAGGGCTGGGTGTCAGCAGAGCAGGGAATCAGACCTATTCTGTTCACCTCTCTAGCTTCAACAGCACAAAGTCTGCTTCGACTACCAAGGCACCCCAAAATAGCAGGTTACAAGGGAGTGACAAACATACAAAAGAAGTAGAGGAAAATGACAATAGTAAGGATCAGGAAAGAAAAAACAGCAGTTTCCTGTTGTAGATCAGGCACAGTTATGAGCGTGTCATGAGTCAGCCCATTTACAATTCTATTATGCTTGAACGAGATATGTCCCCCCTTCGGAAATGACCTAAAGACACTTCAGCCAGTGGCACTGCCCCCCTTCGGGGGGGCGGGCGCACACAACTTTTAATGGATTGAAAAAAAATTGAACATGCTCAAGGAACAAAATCCCCACCCACAACCAAAATCTTTTAACAAGGGAAATTTATCACCAGCTTGTCACTGAAATGAGACTTATTACAGTGATTACTTCCCTTTAGTCACACGGCGAGGCGTTAATTGTTTTGTGTGAAGAAAAAAAAAACATGCGGGGAATCCAAAATTATGCATTTGCAAATGTTGCAGGTCTACGCGAAAAAACGTGGCTGCACAATCCAACGGGGACAGGCCTATTACCGATTAAAACTGGTTCTGTGATTTAGCAAATTTGAGAAAATCAACACACAGTCCATGATGCACTGATTGCCAGATTATCAACATCATTACATCCCACGCTCTCAGTTCTTCCAGCTCACACACACACACGTGAATGCACACACGTTTTCAAAATATAATTACCCAATATGAAAAACAATCCCCGTCAGTGGTAACTGAGCCTACCGGTACTAAGACAGTTTAACTGCGCGGGTCAGTGTGAGCAGTCTTTAGTCTGCACAAATCGAATGGTGCATATCGCAACAGTAATCAACAACGGGACGACAAAACAAGGCAGCCCTACCCCACCTCTCCCACCAAGAGCGCAGTCCTTTCAAAAGAGGGGTGGGGCAGCCGATCGAGTGATGCACAACCCCTCCTCTAGCCCGCTCCACACAAGCTTAGCTAGGCTTAGGACCTTAGCATGCGCAGAGGGCATGCATATCGAGCAGCGCGCTAAAAAGAGCACAGTTAACTGCTTCAGGGTTGTGTGTGTGTGTGTATTTTACAGACCTCGCCTTTTCCGTCCTTAAATATTAGACCCATTATTGTCTCAAGTGCAGCTCAAAGGACATTGACTGTAGACTGTAGACCTCTATGGCGACCTAATTAGCTAGACTATTCACTATTCCGTGTTTGTGTTCGAGCTTCACGCAATTTCTTAGAAAGATAAAGAGAGAGAGAGAGAGAGAGAGAGAGAGAGAGAGAGAGAGAGAGAGAGAGAGAGAGAAAAACAAACCCAACACACACACCCAGACCGCAGGCACAGTAGCCTGAAGAAACTTTGAGCACCCCCCCCCTCCCCAGGAAGCAAACAGAGCAATCAATTAACCCTTAAAACCCTGAATTCTTTTTTTTCATACCTCCCTAGAATCCTGAATTAAAATTGAGATACTAGAAAAAACTAGGTTGGTTCATTGTTTTATTTTCTGTGTGTTTAATTGTAGTTAGATTTTACGGAAGTTTGAAAATGTTATTTATGAATGCACAGTCTGAACAAAAGGGGAAAAGGTTAAAACCCTAGTTTTTATGACCAACTCTGTGAGTTAAGTCTTGTGTGTGATCCCTGACTCCGCTTCAGTCAAAGCATCATTAGACCCAGCCGTAGATCTAGCCTCTGGTAGCTTTAGTGGCGATCCCCTGCCAATTCCACTATCATCAAAATCATCATCGATGTTATGCAGAACACTGCAATCGTCTTCAACGGTTATATTTATCGATATATGGACTAGGAGATCATTATTGGGGTCTGGTTCAAGATCAAAAAGGTAAAACAATTTGCGGCCTGAAGGGCCTGGCAGCGAAAAGTGACTAATTTTTCTTTAAAACTCGCAAAATTTCCAAACTTTCGATGTAGAATTTCTCTCATGACATTATCGGTACTTTCTGCTCACGACAGAGTCATCTGGAGTTACATTCCATGTTTCTAGCACTGGGAATTAAACTATAAAGTCGACCAGCGGTATAGGAAAATACGGCATAGGGTTTTAACCCTTAAAATTCTAGTCCCTGATAAATGTTTGCCCAATAAGCGCAATCTCGCCTGGCGCTCCACAGCTGGTCCCTGATCAGTCGTCGTCCCGCGCGGGCAACGCATTTCGTTTAGGGCGGGGGTCTGCATCTGTGTGCTAAAATGTGTGTGGGTCAGTCTGCTTGTGCCTGTGTGTCCATCTGGAACTTACTGCATTGTTTTGCAACGCGAGGCGTTGGTAGAGATAACAGAGCGCCGGTTGAGACGTTCATCCAATGAAATATGAGCATTTTGACCCAGTTAGACACTTGAAGGACTCGAACGGATATTCAGGAAATAGGACTTTCATCTTTCAATGCAAACACCTTTCCTCACTTTTCAAACGATCTAATTCTAACACCAAACGTTGTTTCCTGATGTAAATAATCATATTTGGTGGTTTTTGAACCATTGTCCTACCAGAGGGAGAAATTTGAGAGCAACTGAATAAAAAAATATTAGGAAATTATCCCATTTTTTCCCTCTTTCGAACGATAGCTGAATAAGCAGCTGTTCGCAAGTTCATTCATAAAAGGTGTGAAATCTGGAAAACTTTGGAAAAGTTATTCGATTTGGTGTAACTTCCAATCTCAGCGTCTCTGATCAACCGACGAGGAGAAAATGGGATTATTCGTGTGATCGTAACACTTATTCATTGATCGTATCAGTTTGCTGTAAAAGATGAGGTGTTTCCCTGACCTGCCGCGGCACGCTCGCGTGACCGGTGTCTGACCCCGGCGCCCCGCGGCACAAGCTCGCGGGCGACGTAAGTGGGTCATCGATCGATAAGAGCCCTCTTCCGGTTAACCCCGCAGGACTAAAGTTAAGGGTTAAGCACCCAAACACCAACAGCAAACCCCTAGCGAACAAGAAGTCAATGAGTACACTTACGAGTAAACCCAGGCACCTCCGGCGACAACTTTGGCACATCGAGAACACTCCCAAATGCCGACAGCTTTCCTCTTCATAGCCTCCTGTGATATAAAAAAAAAAATATATACACATTTCAGTTCTTGGATCGTAAATTTTATTTACATATATAGCCATGGTATCACATCACTGAACATCCACTCTAGATCTAATTTCTAAACATTCAATGCAAATCACCAAGTATTTCTTGATATAAAAAATACAGCGGAATCCACTTCAATTGAACGTGTTCTATCGGAAAACAGAAGGGTTGTGCAAACAGAAGAATCGATTTTTAACAATTAGGGATTTTTATCTTCAGTTAGTTGTCGAAGCCCGCATAACCCGGCCAAGTTGTTTGAAACTGCTAAATGGCCAGGTTTTGCAGGCTTCGACAACTATTGCATTGTTATTCTTTCTTTTTCAACAAAGGTAAGATTGAAGAATACCAGACCAGCGGACTGACTTTGCCTATGTCTCAACCTTAGGAATTCATAATTTTCCCGTTTTTAATATCTCTCAATGGAGAGTCTCGGACCGGTAGATCTATTCCTTAAAATTTTGTCAGGGGGGAGACCCCCCTGAACCCCCCCTCCCCAACTTTCTCGCGCAATAATGTACGAGCGGTCCGGTATTCTTCAATCTTCCCTCAACAAAAATTACAGCAAAATATCAAAATCAAATGAGCGATTTAGAGGTCGATATTGCTGACACCAATGAGGAGGAAAGGTAGTAGAGATCTAGATCTAGATCTTTTTTTTGGGCCACCTCTATTTGGATGCAAGTCTGAATATAATTTTTACCTATTTGAACCTTACTTGTACAGTTAGCCACTTCGATTCTTATTTGCTCGACATTGTAGAGTCCGCTCATGTTGTTTTGCATTTGCCTAGGCCCTAGATTTAGAAAATATCTATGTACTAGATCTAGATCTGTGTGGTGTTTTCTTGATTATTGTTTCCATGGATGATGGGGGGCAAGCCCCCCTGAACCCCCGCCCCCTCCCACTATTGCCATTTGCCGCCATTGGAATGATACACGGTGGGTCCACCAAATTTAACCCTCATCCTGCGGGAGCCGGATTTATGTAGCCCGATAAGCCTGTTTCGGCACCTCGCCTGCGTTCTGGTCCCGAGTCAGTGTAGCTCCTGGTTCAGCGCACGCGCATCCTCTTACGTGTCATTCGGGTCCCGAGTCGGATCCCCATTCACGCAGTTCAAGTGTGTGTGCGTCAGTCTGCTTGAGTTTGTGTGCGTTTGTGGCCTTCTTCTAGAACCACCTGCGTTGGTTCGTAATCGAGGTATACGTCTCATTCAAAACATGCCAAATTGATAGCTCTAGATGTTCGTCCAATGAAATTATAGAAGAAATTGACCCACTTAGACTTAGACATGAGGAGCTCGAAAGGATAGTCAGGAAACAAGACTTCCATTTTTCTATACAAAATATTTCAAATGAGCTTGATTTTGTATGAAATGATCCTACCTGATAAAAAATGAGCTTGTTTAATAGTTTTGAATACCCTTGTGCAGGTACAAAGAACAATTTGAGTGTAAAACATTCGGAAATTGACCTAACGTAAATTATCCCTTTTCGAACCTCAGGTCATTCATAACAACAAGAGCGTCCAGAAAGGTTATTCAAATGGGCGTAACTACTGGTAATGTCTTATCAGCTTGTGAGAGGGGGTTATTCATGTGTTTGTAACACTTTATAAATAGAATGCTATGAAGGATAGAGCGTTATTTTCATCATCAGTTAACACACTCCCGTGGTATTCATGGCGAAAACACGTTTCCCGGCGTGCGCACTGTACACCAACAATGCGCACTGTACACCAACAGTACACACTGAGTGACCTCGGCGGCCTGCCCGGCCAGTCCGATGTAATCGGTTGCTGATAAAAGATACGCATCTGGGCACAGACGCAGGATAAGAGTTAAATCGCCTACCCACCCTCAACCACCACCTCTCGCCTCGCCGCTGGCTGCCGTGGAACTAGATCTAGACCTTTTGTCTGCAGGTAGAGGACTACGAGTGCGTAGTTAGGCCAGATCAAGGCGAGCGTAGTAATCACTGGCCCAGACGGGCGGTCCAGTGCCGCAAAAGTACAATCCAGCCACAATCATCCTCACCAAATGCCTCTTTTCGGCCTAAAATCCTAAAAATAGTAAAAAGGATACTTTCATCTTACCAAAGAATAGGCTAATGTTTATGCTAGATTCTAATACACAAACCTTTCCACAGAAGGGACATATGTAAGTGCTGTGCTGTGTAATTTCCATCTTTTTCACCGTCTTTCTGAGGGAGGCGCCATACCTGGTGCCGTATTTACCGACAATTCCGACCTTCTTGGTTCTCTTGGCCTGAGGAGAACAACACATCGGACATTAGCAATGTATAATCAAAATCAAAACAAAATACGCCTAAAACTTCATACAGCCACAAACAAAACTGATAAATAAAATATTCAGCTGTACAATGGAAGCGACAAACATTCACAAAAGTGGATAATAGAGAAGGATTTTGTGGATATTAACCGCACATATAAGCCAAACCCACCATTGCTCTTCGATTTTGGAGCAGGAAAGGAAGTTGCGAGGAAAAGGAAAACCGGAAGTAGGGACTAGGCCTAGCGGCCTAGGCCTAATATATTTTCTACGAAGAAGAGCAAGCCTTGTGGACACTTGTGTGTGATGGTGTGTGTGGTTCAGTCCGCCAGTGTGAGTTTTTTTTTACTTGCCTAGCCTAGATGTGAGAGTGTTGTAAGTAATTGCCCTAGTGGACCTGGCTGTTTTATTTGTTTGTTTGATTTTAAAATCTCTATTCAGTATTATTCCTTATTCAGAGTATTGTAGGCCTACTGTATAGACTGTAGGGTAGGAGAACTCCAGTTCCAGTGTAGTCCAGTCGTATTGCACCACGCTTGTGACATGATAATTACAAAATAAAATCATTGATTGGTAGGGCTGTACCCCGGTAGCAAACCCGCTCGTGCTCACAAGCCCCTACTAGTTCAAGTCACAAGCCTCAAATCAGTAGGTCAAATCATCAAATCAAATCACCAGCATGATAAGTTGAGTCTAGCGCAAACTGTAACCTCCTTGTTGGTCTAGTCTAAACTTCAAGTCCACAGCAACTTTACTAGCAATCCGCGAAGCCACTCGTGTCAGGCCCCCTCATCATCCCCACCCTGCTTGCAATCCGCGAAGCCACTTACGTCAGAAAAAGAGAGAGGGGGAGAGTGAGAGATCTCGCCCACAGAGTCACTGCGCGGCGTGGCGCTGTAGTTTACTCGATTAATCGAGGCCTGCGCAAGCCTCAAGTCCGTCCGCTGCCACAGGCCCCACAATTCACACAGTACTGATTTGCGCTAGGCTTACAGATTTGCCCCAGGACAAGCTCCAAACCTGACCTGCTGACTTGTACTGTCTCGATACACCAAGCGAGCGGCACGGGCTCGATGGCGTAGGACCGTCTTGATGGCGACAAGACAGTCCGATGTGTTCAAACAGCAAGACAGTACTGTGCGCTGTGTGAACTTTGAACCGTGGAGGAAGGGAGAGGCTGGGATTGTTTTGGTGCAAGGCGTAGAGAGCTGAAGTTATTTTTAACTTCCCGCCGTTGATCAGCTAAGCGAATGGATAAGTGAGAGGGAGCGTGGTATTGTAGTAACAGAGACCTAGGTTTCTGATAATAATAAGAATAAGTAGACTTAGATTACCCTAGAATGGAGAACTCCAGGGGTCGTTGTGATTGGCTTTTGTATCGTATGTATGTAACCTATTTTGTAGATGTGTTACACTCACGACTCACAGTGACATAATACAGAACATTTAGGCTTAGGAGACGGGCTAGGCCTACTTCAACCCAAAGTCAGGGCCAACCTGGGCTGAGAGGGAACAACGCCCCAGCAGAAAGACGGAGGTTCTCAGTAAAATTTCTCCCCATACGGAAATCGAACTGAGGTCTTGCGTGCGACGATGAAGCGCTTGGCTCGTGCACATTAAAAATAAACAGGCCTTAACATCATAAGAATAGCCGATCCAATATTAATTTTTAAGTGCATTGAATAGAGCTTTTTGTTTTTTACAACCGAACTATGAAAAAACAACAACCGATCTTGCACTTTTGGTGCAAGCCTCTCAACGCAAATAACCAGAGAATCTATAATATGTACTGAGCCCACTGCCACGAGAGTTCGCGACGTCACGACACAGTACAGCAGGACTGTCCTCGAGTCACAACTCACGGGAAGTTCACTCCGGTAGCAAGCGGGAGGCAAATCAAACCACAAGCCTGCTCGCAAGACTCTAGCGCAAGACTTCCGCTGCTTTACAAGCCTTCGATTAACCGAGCAGAATCCAGCCCTATTGATTGGTGATCTTGTAGAGAGGCTAGATCTAGATCTATATCTAGAAGATCTGGATTCTAGATCTAGATTTAGATCTAGAGAAGCTGAATCTAGATCTAGAGAATCTAGATCTAGAATTAGATTCTAGATATAGATCTAATCTAGATCTATATCTAGCTCCGTTCGTTAAAGTCCACGATCCATTTGTCTTGTACGGTAAATTTATAGAAACCCTCCCGTCTCATAAAGGGTATTATTTTGTAGGTTTTTTAGGGCCCTGAACACGATTTTGGCATTGAAAAACGTTGCAAATTGTTAGTTTAGATGTTACGGCACTTTATTTCAGGGGGGGCAGACCCCCCCCCGTACCGACCTACTACACTGCTATAACGTACTCGCACGTCAGGGGGAGACCCCCTGAAACCCCCCTAATGTCTATAAAAGCATGCATTATCCAAAAAAAATCCTAAAACTAAACCTTAACTAAAAAAACCTGACCTAAATTCGTATATCCAACGGCACTAAAGTGGTGAAGAGCTGACTTCCGGTAGTGGATGTGACGCTAAACGGGAGTGCTTCTATTAGATTCTATAAAAATACTGTTTGTACTACACTGATTCTGAGATTTTGTAGTTTCATTCGTTAAAGTCAAGAGTAGGGGGGGGGGGGGGGGGGGGGGGCCCCCCCGAACCTAATAAAAATATGGAGGGGGGGGATCCCCCTGAATTTTATCCTAATTTGATGCTTAGAGGTTGCATCCGTGCCAGGCTGCTCTTCAAATGGCATCGTCAATTGCCACCGAGTGACGCAGTGGCAATTGACAAAAATTGACTTTTTGTCAATTGCCATCGAGTTAAGCGGTGTCAAGTCTGAAAACAACACTCTTTAACTTTAGCAATACATAATGTGTGTCTAATACTACTAATAGTAATGGGTCCATTTGTTCTCAACTAATTTCATTGGACGAGCATTATATCTATTAAATATCTAGATTCTAGTCTAGAGCTACGGTACCAACTTGGCGTGTTTTCAATGAGACGTAGGCCTAGATCTAGGCTAGCCTTAGCCTACCCTACACTTTGGTGTAGAACCAACACAGGCAGTTCTAGAAGTAGAAGGTCACAAACGCACACAAACTCAAGCAGAAAAGACACACTTACACACACGCACACAGAGGGACAGAGAGGTGAACGCACAACACTGAGCACTCGAGCACAATAAGCTAGATCTACCCACCAACGCAAAAGAGCTCCAATTTACCATTTCAAATAGATCTAGATCTAAATCTAGTATTTGGTCATCAAGTCAAAGACCTCTGGATTTCTTCTCTGGGTGTAAACAAATGGATCGTGGATTTTAACAAACGGAACTACAAGATCGCCGATTCTAGATATGTCCAGAGTCTAGATTTAGATTTAGATCTAGTTCTAGTTCTAGATCTCTATCTAGAGAAGGTCTAGATCTAGATAGATAGATCTAGATCTATATCTAGATACTGGACTTAGATTTAAATATCTCTAGATCTAGAATGCCAAACAGCATATAGATTTCTTTTTTTTAAAAATAGTAGATCTAGATCTATATCGCCGATATATATATTGGTGCGAGTCCACACCCCTTGCGGACGTGTCGCCGATATCGGCTATGATGGGGTGCTTGTTTTGTTTCGTTTTATCATGATCCATCATTTATTAAAGGCCTAAAAGTACTTTTTATTGTTGTTATAATGTTTGGAAAGGGTTTAGATATTTAGGAATTTATGAAAACATCTAAATTGAGATGATCTAGTTTCACTTTGTCAAAGCGTCGGTTTCGAGAAAAACGAGTGAATTAGTACTTGCGATTTGCCTCAACTAAAACGATGTAACCGCACTCAGTAGAAATATATCGTCGATGGGATTCACAAACCGGCTACATGCAAAAATTTCAAAATTTTCTTTTTTGCGTAATGAATAGTAAATAGCCTTTAATACGCGTCTGAGAAGGGGTGAAACCTTACCTTCTCTACAAAAAGGCCAGGTGACATCTGGAGAGTGCATAGACTTGTCACTTATTCCTAGTAAGGACTATTGTCACAACCTGTCTTTTCAAGGTGTGATTGTTTCCTTTATAAAAATTAAGTGTTGACTACGTTTGTGCTTTAGAACATCTTGTTTACCAATGCGTTAGTCATCCCTATAACAGGATTTCAAATAGATTTACAAATTGTAACTCCTTCACTTATGATCATATTTGAATTTTTGAACTGTCTGACATAAAATGGATGAATAAAAGAATGAATGAATAAATGAATGAAACATTTCTTTATTAAGTCCGGCATATACAATGCACTAGAAAATGCCTATTATGAGCGCTTCCATTTAAAAGTCAATTCATAAAGAAGGCTTATCCAGAACCTCGTGCAAGTCGCTCTCTAAAACCGGGAGTGATGAAACCACACAAAGCAGATCGGCGCACCAGGTGAGAGTTGCGAGGTTTCATCAGGCCAGGATATCATAGGGGCAAACACACGAGGGTTTTTTTGTAAGTTTTTTTTTCATACATTCTCTTTATAATTTAACCTACTGCTTTTGACACAATGTGAAGAAGCACTGGGAGAAGACATATATAAGGCAAAAAAACTATTTCGAAAAAATTGAGGGTTACGAGGTTTCATCACTCCACCAGCGATATGATACATTTTGGATGATGGTTATGCTTATGAAGTTTAAATTTTGTACATCATCTGTGTAGCCAAATGGAGCCACAAGTTAATTACGTCTAGAATTCTTAACTTAATTGGGTGTATTAGCAAGCAGGGTGAGAATAGGCGCAGTTCTAGGTCTCACCTGGGATGAGAGGGCAAGCCTTTTTTGCCTTTTTGGGGTATTCTCACCTGGTGTGCGTTCACCGTGATACCAGTGTAAACAAACATTTCCGCGCTCTAGTTGAAAGTGCAATTTTGTCTGCGGGCAGTAAGAGAGAGGGTGGGAGAAAAATATGTGGGGAGAGAGAGAGAGGAGTAGCCAAGATCTAGCGAGAACTTCCAGGCAAAACATAATAATGGCGACCGGCATAGTTCAGCTCGATTCGAAAAGTGGAATAGCCTTAGCATCTTTGTGGATGACCAAATTAGTTTACTTTTGTACTGCAACATCATTAAAAAAAATTTTTTTGGTCAATTTGATCACCCACACCGATAGAAAGTATTTAGAAAAGGAAAAAAAGGTCTTGTTTCACACCAGGTGAGAGTAGCCAACGCTGGCAAGTCTCACCCGCAGTGAGAGGTGGATCGTATTTTTATTCTCACCCGCGCTGAGAATAGCCACTTCCTTTCTTGAATTAGGCTGAAACTGTTTTGTTCTTGTGTTTGTGAGGTTAAACTCTCAGTAATCATGTCGTCAATGTGAAGCGTTCTCTGCTTTCTTGTGTATGGGATAGATTGCTACTTTTTAATGCAGTCTGTTAGGTCTATTATTATTTTTAATTGACAAAGACGGTCAGTGAACAGAAAGAATTCCAGTGCCTGTTGACTGTTGGTCATGAACTCGTACACATTGGACTAATTCGAGCAGTATTTTTTTTCAGAATTACTGACGACTCCTTCTTTACCCCTGGTTTTTTGAGAAGGCTGTCTTTCTCCCCTTTGACTGGAGACCAAACCCCTGAACTGACTGTGAACTGTGAAAGAGTAAGTGTAAGCTTTAAGGTAAATGCAGATGGACCAAAGTTTCTCAGTCATTTGGCTGTGCATCGTACTGAGATGGGACAGGCCCTGACAGCTGGGTGGGAGCAGCTTGCTTTTGGATTGATGTAACTTGTGTTGATGGGGGTGCAAACCGTAATTTTCTCTTGTCTGCTAGATTCTCTTGACCAACAGTCTTGATAGCACCACAGTGTTTGTTGAAATTGAATTGCAAAAATACAAGAATTCAATGTCACACAAAAAGTTACTGGCATGAGGTTTCACAATGCGAGGGAACTGACTTTGTTCATTTACAACTCAAAATGTATAGCACATAACCACCAAATTTTTAACGAAACGAAATAAGTGGGTCAAATGCTGGCTTGCTGCTTCCCATAGCTTGTCACTGAAAAACACAGAGGAGATATTGATTGATGAAGCGCATCCCGTAAATACACAGGATTAGACCACTGGGCCGGCAGTGCGTTTAGTAAATACACAAGAATAGGCTCAAGTGAGTTTAAGGGACTGAAAGCTCATATACAGCTCCATAACCTGATGGAAACGAATACAGAGCTTTACCCTACTGTGTGCCAAATGCACCCCTCAGCGCAGTATGGAAGCACATGAATTTAGGTGCACAAGTTCTGTGGGACAGAACTGATAGGATTAGCCTTACCTCATAACATTTCCTTTATTATCTAAAATGAAGGCAGAAGTAATACATTTGGGGTTCTAGGTCCCTCAATGAATTTTTGAGTGGGGGATTAATTTGATAGAAGTCATAATATAACAAGAATTTCAACAGATCAGAATCTAACAGTCTAATGATGTTAAGAATAAAAAGCATATTTCCATTACTTCTCATTGATTACAAACTTGACAATTTTTTGCCAATTCTTTATTTTTAAAATAAAGATAGGGCCTTAACTTCTGTTCTTTAAATGAAATTAATTGGTACTTATTGAATTGTTTCCATATCAAATGGATCGGGCTTCATTCTTACTTCCAAAAAAAACAACCTAGAAGTTTTACTGTTATTGACTTTTCTAGTGAATTGTATATTTTATCAATTATTTTCTTTCAATAGTCAATTTAAAACAAAAGTATTGTAGAGCACATTTTAAAATGTTCTTTTTCAATTGTTCACAGGGCTAATTATTTTAATCAAGATAAATAGCTACAACATTTTATATAATGTGTACCTTGTCACAATTTACTTTCAGAAAGATTTTGATCCACTTGTCAAGGGTCAAGATGTCGTCAATAACTTGTTTAGCATGCAATGTTGGATTTGATGATGTTGATCTGGGGCGACTGCACTACAAAACGGACTGGCACCGTTATAATCTGAAGAGAAAAGTGGCTAACTTTGTTCCAGTGACACTGGAAAAGTTCCAGGAACGTTTGTCTCTTCAGGAAAAACAGGTAGACCTAATTATTCCACTTGGAATCACTGACTGGTTTAATACTTAGTTTGATAGCTTGGTAAGAGTTTTACTATGCTCGAAACTGCAGACGTTACATGAGTGCATTCAATACTTAAAAACTAATGCTTTTTGTCAAACCTGGCCACCTTTTTTATGAGGAGGCACCATGATTTGTCCTTGAACAAGGTAGTTGAATAGAATTAATAGCTGCCTGGCAATGGCATGTTTTTGTTTGTAGTTTGAGAATATTATATGATATAGTGTTATTATTTGAATTTTAAAAAATGCAAACATCACTGAAAAACTTATTTCACAATGAATGAGGGTGACAAAAATGTCTTTTTGTATCTCTCTTTTGGATCTTTATAGAGTTTCTTTATGTGCAATTAAATTGAGACTGGAATTTTATCCTTTAATCGTAGGTTCTTTGCAGCACTATGTGTAATTTGACCTTTTAAAAACCTTTTTATATCCCTTTCCCACTTTAAATGGCAGGAACAAGAGAGTGCAAGTTCTCAAGAGACTTGCTTTTGCAAACCTTGCAACAAAGTCTTCAGTACTTCAAATGCATATGAAAACCACATTCAATCGAAGAAACACAAAGATGTACTCTCTGGAAAAGAGGATAATAAGAAAAGAAAATCCAAGCGTGGTGGAAAGCAGCAGGCAACGAAACAGCAAGGCCAGGTGAAACCTGAGCCACCAGTAGAAGAAGCTATGTCTGAAGGAGGTGAGGAGAATTGTTTTGTACAAGCTCTCTCTCTCTCTCTCTCTCTCTCGCTCTCGCTCTCCCTCCCTCCCTCCCTCCCCCCCCCCTTCTTTCCTCTCTCTCTCTCTCTCTCTCTCTCTCTCTCTCTCTCTCTCTCTCTCTCTCTCTCTCTCTCTCTCTCTCTCTCTCTCTCTGTTTCCACCCCCCCCCCCCCCCCTTTCTGTATCACAATGAAAGTCTTTAAGTTAGCGCTTCAAACCATCCATCTCTTATAAAGCACTCAGAACTTGTGTACTTCATTAGGATGCCGTGATAGAATATATTTGTGAAAAAAAAGTTTTAATTTTTGACTTATTTGTTCAGTAATGGCTGTGAAAATGGTCTTGTTAACAGCTTTTATTCTTTTAATTGTTTCCAAGCCTTACTGAAATGCACTTTTATTTCTCATAAATTTGTAGTGTTGTACGCATAATTATGAGTGTGAACCTTCTCCCTTTTAAAAAAATCATTTGCTTCCCTCCATCAAGTTCTCATGAGAATGGTTTTTAAAATTTTAAGATACTTTTGCCATAAGGCGTTAAGGATCATTTTCATGAATTTCTTAACAGTTTTATTAACTTCCCTGGTCAGTGGTGCCATCTAAAATTGTGTAAAGTGTGGCTCACCTGTTGGGCAATTGTTAGAATTTAAAAATGTCAAGAATGCATCAGCCCATTGTTTTGCCTCCTCTCCACTTTTCAACTTCATATTAAAGAAAGGTCGTGGTTCTGTGAATTCATCAAGTGAAAGGGAAGGCAGATCTCTAAGACTGGCGTCTGTGATGTGTAGTGGTTACGCGCTTCTATGTCGCGCTCGAAAAAAGTTTTAAGGTCTTTGAGTTGAATCAAAACATGCTAGTGTAGACTGAATGTGAGCAATGTGCTTTTGTGTTGAACACATCTTCTGCAAGGCCTTCGTGGTAGGTTATAAAATTGAATGTGTAAAAATCTTCCTTTCAATTTTGTTATAATCTAAAGAATATATTGTTCTGAAAGAAGCTCACATGATATAAAGGTTTTGATCATCTTTCTTTCTTTGGAAGAATAGAAGACAAATGAGGCAGGAGTAGACCCAGAGTAACTTATTTATCTGCGAGTATCCAAGTGGAGAATTGAATGGACAACCATGATTGCCGATGTCTGTTTCAAATCTGACACTTTATTATGATGATGCTATTCAATATACAAACTGTATTGACATATTTCTTCCCTTCCCTCTCAGATGATGACTGCGATGCAGAGTCCTGGGACAGCTATGAGGAAGATACTCTGGGCATTGAAGAGTGTTTGTTTTGCTCTTTCTTGAGTTCCAGTCTAGAAAACAATGTGAACCATATGACATCTGCTCATGGCTTCTTCTTGCCGGATGCAGAGTACATCAGTGACTTGGAAGGTCTCATCACGTACCTCGGTAATGTTGTTTGCTGAATTATGCAGTGCCTGCTTTAGCCCGTTTTCTGTTGGTTACCATTATATGTGTATAGAATTTCGGTGTTAAAAAAAAAATTATTGGTTTCTTTGTCATTGAACTCCTATTATTTTTACCTGTGTTAAATTTTTTGTAATATAACTTAATATTAATCAGATTTGAAAAAGGCATTAAAGTTGTGCTTCCTTTTGTAGTGCATGTATTAGATCAATAGGTTCATTTTATTAGATGCTGGTACTGAAAAAATAATGAAAAAGTTGTTTTGTTGTTTTTTTTCATTAGCTTTTTCTCGTTCTATACACTCTTTTTATTGACTTATTTTATGAAGAGTTGCAGTTGATGTTCATACTTCTTGTGAAACTATTTCTAGCTAAGTTTTGTGATTGTGTTGTTTTTCACTGAACTGGATTAAGCTAATCTTTCTATGTGATTTATTTTACTCATTTCTTCCTGTGACTCATTTTACTCAAGTAATTCCACCCAAAGCCAAATTAAAGTGACATGCTCATTTTAAAAAATATTTTTTGTTTATTTTAGGAGAAAAAGTTGGTGCTGGAAAAGTGTGTCTTTGGTGCAATGATAAGGGTAAACGGTTTCACAACACGAAAGATGTTCAGAGACACATGGTGGATAAAGGTCATTGTAAAATGCTCCATGATGGCAATGTGGTGTTTGAGTATGCAGACTTTTATGATTACACGTAAGTGCCATTTTTGTTTGTTTTAGTTGACTTTTCTCCTTTGCAAACTTGGAATAGGAGATAATGAAGAATGAGAGTCCTTGTAAGGGTTTTAGGCTCAGAGGAAGCCTTCCTAGAAGATAAGATTGAGAAAAATTATAACCTGCACCGGTCTGTGCTCAGATTTGCTCCCAAATTTCTGCACATTTTGATTTGTGAAGTTTAAAATTTAATGTGCTATATTGAGAGGCAGTGCTTCTTTCAAGGGTTAAAAAATTGTGTGTGCTTAGCATCAATTGCAGTGTAGGTCTGTGGATCTCTTTCAGTTTTCTTTTACTTTAAGAGATTTCTTTGTGGCTACAGTGTCAATGTTTGATTCCTTCAGACCAAGTTACCCTGATGGGGCAGATCCGGAGACAAATCCAGATGAAGTGATCAACCCTGAAGAACTTGAAACTGACGGTTTCTCCCTTACTCTTCCGTCTGGTAAGCTATTTGAACATGATTTTGGATGCGGGTGGCCTGGCGTAACTGTCGAGCTCCAGTTCCAGTGTTAATATTGTTTTACCTTAATTGCTGCTGGTAAATTTGTGCTATGCTTAACTTCCTTAATTTCTCTCTTTAGTCGGTGGTCTAGTGGTTAGGCTCTCGGACTCACAACCGTAAGGTTGTGGGTTTGAATCCCGTCAGGGGCCGGACGTTGTGTCCTTGGGTAAGGCTATTTACACGGATTTCCCTCACTTCACCCAGGTGGGAATGGGTACCCGGCCATGGACAACGAAAGATCTTGTCAGTATGTTAGTGTTTTAGCGCCTATGAATGGCCACTTGCACTGTATGCTTCCCAGGAAGTTGAGGTTGTTTTAGAATGCTCTGAGGTCAGCTGGGGTAATAGTATAGATTGTGAAGCGCATAGAGCCTACTGTTGGGCGGGGATTTGCGCTATACAAATGCTATCTATTATTATTATTAGTCAAAATGAAGTAGCCTCCATTAGATTTGTCATTTCAAAGTCAGTTTAGTTACCCAATTTCACAGCTCCTTATTGTAGGCAGATTTTGCAACACCAAAAAAAGTTTATATGTGTGTCGTGTGCGAAACTACTTTCAGAGTACTGTTCCGTAATGAAAGGACAGATACAGTCAGCTCCTCTTGCTTTACCTGAGTTGATCTTTGGTTAATTAAGCTGATCTTTTTCTCAAGTCCTAGCACCTCTTTTCTTTACATAACTCAAATAGTTATGTCTAGTTCAACTCAAACATGGATGCTCAGATGTTGAAGTGCTTTTTTAAAAAACCCCTGCTGCAATATATGCAATGGCTGAATTAATTTTTTTGAGTGTATATCGTCAGATGTTTCTCAGCAGTTTTAACATGAGTGATACTAAATGTATAAATACATTCATGTAGAGCCGATCAACGCACAGTTGGCCTACTTAGTACATGTACCTCACTGAAACGGTGAGGGAAGCACAAGGAGCAGGTACATGTGGCTTCACAGTGCAATTTCCACATCTGTTGGTGCTTCCCTTTCCTTGCCCAAGTGCATGGCGTAGTGCAAGACAATGAGTACTACAGTAAAACCTCAGAATAACGTACTCGGCTGAAAACACACTCTTGGCGTAACGTTTACTTTCTGAAGTGCGGAGTCCCATGTTTTTTACTCGTTAAAAGCTAGGTTTAAAATGTACATGCTTTTAACGTACTTTTATAATAGAGCTATTACGTTCACTTTCATTGTGCATTGTGAGAATAAAGAATACGGTATAAAGTGATAGTTGATAGTTTTGCCATATTCAGAAATACCGTACAACATAATCATCTGCAGTGAGAGGGCAAGTTTTTTGCTGGTAAATGGTATTATTGTTAGTTTTGCTGCAGTGGACACACACATACACTCTCTCTGTCTCTCTCTTTCTCTCTTTCTCTCTCTCTCTCTCTCTCTCTCTCTCTCTCTCTCTCTCTCTCTCACACTCTCTCACGCACACACACACACACACACACACCAACACACTCGCTCTCTTTTTCACACACATACACACGTGGGAGTGCGCAATGGTTGAATGGTTGACGATGTTTGGCAACCTCCCCTGTTGCAGCCATTTTTACAGCACACTGCAGTACTAAAACTGAAATATAAGCAATGGAAAGGATTTTATGTCCTTTGATTTTGTAGTCCTGGCTAAGTTGGACTCTACGGATGAGTTGATCTTTTACTTGCACTCCCCAAATAATATCAACCCATCCGTAGTCCTCTATGTATATGTATCATACTATTGGAATTTGGCCTATAGGTTCTTGTGAATTTCTAACCTCAAAAGTATTTTAAGTGTTAAGGCAGTTTGGAGTACCTTCTTATTAAGTGAATACAAATCCATATTAACACCTATTTGTGAACTGAAGAGAGAACTTGCTGAAAAAAAGTGCAGTGCATCTGTTTGGTAATGCCTTGACATATCTCACCTCTCTTTCTTCCAATAACGATCCATCTCCCTCACTGTGCAAATATCTTTTTTCTACAGTGTCAGCATACTTGTACCTTGCAAACATGATTTTGTTTGAAGTTGCAGGTTTTGTTATTTATTAATTATTTTAATTATTGTAATTATTATCTTATTTTTATCACGATTGTAGTATTTCAATTGTTATTATTATCATAATGGGCTGACTTTGGATGTTTTCTATTGTTTCACAAAGGTGCACAGGTGGGGCACAGATCCCTGATGAGATACTACCAGCAGAACTTGGTTCCCCACACACGAGATGGAACAAAGAAAGTTCTTCCCAAGATGCTGGCTTATTACAAAGCTCTGGGATGGACAGGAACCACAGGTCTGATTCTTTGTTTGACAGTAGCCTCTTGCCCTCACTGCATGGTTTATTTTACTTTTACTTGTTTTTCCAATCCAGCAGCCATCTGTGTTGAAGCCTGCACATGTGCGGACTGAAAGCCAGAAGTGACCTTTTCCATTTTGGCGAAAATTAGCATAATAGTAATACAGGAATTCAAACGATATTGCATTATGTCTGTAATCATTATCAAACCCAGGCTTACAAATGGTCTTGATTTACCTGGGACTATTCTGGATTTGGCAATGGGGGAGGGGGGGGGGGGATAATGTGTGTGTGAGAGAGAGAACATGGTGGAATCAAGCGCTCGTTCATTTTTGGTCATATGGAGTTATTAGTATCATCTCAAAGCCTGTTTATTTGTCGTGAAAAAAAAATAAATTTATATTTAATAGAAGTGAAGATATTGGCGATTGAAGGGGGTTGGGGTCGCCATGTGTCAAAGATAAAATTTGCATGAAAATTTGGTGACTTCCAAAGCTTGAGAGTCCTTGGAAACAATAAATTTACACCTTCTGTGCATTTAATCAACGTTTATCAGTAAAATCCATACAGGAATGTGTTTTCACATGGACATAAAAGGTGTGGAGTGAAAAAAAATTTTTAATGGATAAAAATTGCTACACAGTAAGAAAAGTACCAGTTTCTTTGATTGCATTTGGCGAGCGCCTGATTTCACCACAATGACTGAAATCTTATTTGACTTTTCAACTTTGTTACTGTTTAATACTTTAATTTTTCTCAGCTCTATTTAAAAAATGTTTTTTGACTAGGCGTGTAAGAGGCCAACTATTACAATGAACAAGCCTTTTTGATATTCTAAAGGCAAAAATTATTTTGTTTCAGGGACTCAAGTTGCACAACGGGTGAAAGACGTTCAGTACATGCAACGACTGCGGACACGCTACCACATGCGTCTCGGCGTCAAAGCAAACAACTTCCGCCATCGCTTCAGGGATCCTAATGGGCCTTGAGGAAAAGAATGTCTGGGAATCATTGTTTGTTGCTGTTAAGTTTTAATGATTGGCTGTTTTTATTTTCTACATGAAACCAATTTATGGCTGCTATTTATTTTCATGGGAAGGTTTTGGTGCATTTATCCTTATTTGTGAGGGTTGCTTTCAGAGGCAAAGGCAAGCACTAACAGATTCTAGTATTTTTTCTGATCACGGCCTTGGTGCCTTAAAACATGAATGCTGTGACATTTAAGGATCATGTAAACAACACATACAAATACATTTTTAATTTTCGTCAAAAATGTCTCCACGACGACCATCTGGAACTTTAAAAAAATTTAGTTCACATTTTCTCTTTTCAAAGAAAACTATTCCAGATTTGCAGTGTACATACTTTACCTTTACAGCAGTCAGTTATTTTTTACCTGTACTTGCCCTCAGCTGTTGATTATTTTTGCTTAAACTACACTGACACAAGGTAATGTCAGAAAAACAGTCATAAAACACACCCCACTGAAGCTAGAAAATTGTATCATACATCATATTAACCACAAATTGATGAAGAATTTTAAAAAAACACATATAAGAGTTGGAAATAAATTTTCCACTCACATTTATCGCTGTGTTTGTGTGCTTTTGTCAGTGTGTTCAGTTCAAAGTTTGTAAATACGTTTTGTGTGGTAATCTGTGAAAGTCAGGAATGCACAGAGGCAGTTGGTAGTGCATACACTCATTTGAAGTCTGTTTTCTATTGAATTGTTTTCTAATCATTCCGCTAACAAGGTCTAATGTTAGACAGCTGGAGCTTAAGGGGGCTTGCGAATGCTACCAACTTGTGTTTCGCGCGCTCATATGACCTTATGCAGTTGCGAGGGCCATAAAACCCTGTACTAAACAAAATATTAAACAAATCCTTTTCTATTCTTGAAGCCTTCGTTGCACACAACACAGTTTCTCATAGGGCCTTGCCTCTTAGCTCCAGATTTGGGTTCACAGTGCTTTTGGGAAGTGATTGTAATTTGGTGTCATAGCCCTCTAATAATTATCTGCCTTCAACATTCACCAACTGTCGGATTAAAAAGCCATAAGAAATACTTTATTTTATTACAATGAACACAAAATTCCAAAGTGCCAGCTTTTGGGGGGATAGACACCCCGCCTACTGCATGCAGAGCCATTCAGTATCATTCAAAGTCAATCGAGGTTCTTGATCGTTGGGTGTTTTTGCCTCTGCCACTTCCACCCTTTCTCACTGGAAGTGTAATGTGCTCCGTCTGAACCAGTGTCCCAGAATTGTGGACACTGCAGCAGCTCTTGAGATACTGAGATGAACTCTGCCATGTTTAGCTAAAATTGGGTGATACTCCTGTAAACAGACAATGGCTTCACGCCTTCTAAACCTTTCTCAATGCGCCTGGACACTCTGTGTGTGGCCATATAACTAACTATATCCTCTAATGGAGGGAAAATGTGGCTAATTGATTGAAAAATTCTGGTTTTCGACATTATGTTTGTCAGCAGGCCCATGACTGCAGAGCTACATGCGTTACTAAACAACTGAAGCTTATTTGGCCCTGCACCTTTCTCCAGAAATTTACTCTAGAGTTTTTCACAATGTTTCAATGCTGAAGCTACTTCATTATAAATAGCCACGGCCACTTTCCATTTCCAGCCATGTGTAGATGTCAACGTTGTCTGGTCCCTCTGAACATCCCTGGAGGAGTAAAGTCAAGTTGTAGGCTACAGCCAGACAATACTTCGCCAATGCTAAGTTTTGGCAGTGGTTGATTCTGTAGCATGTCAAAGCACTCATTTATCATATCAACGAAAAGCTGATGGAACTTTCTGACCCTTACAGTGAGCATGCAGTTCTGTGATTTTCTGCTGCTTCAAAAGCTGATCCTGCTCTGCGTGAAGTTTCAGCCATGGAAGAGCAGAAGGAGCACACGTCGGACCTTGGTTTTCCGAAGCCAATGTTAAAACATGTATAGAAAATTCCCTTGAACTTTGAAAGGGATGTTTCTCTGGCCCCTGACTGTCTCAGCTGTTTCTAGTCTCTCCTCATTCTGTTGATAGACAGTTCTGGGGGTAAAAAAGAGCGTACACTCTTTTCGCTACCGTAATGACTCTCCCAACACTTGTAGGAAGAAATCCACTCGTTAATAGAATTGGACACAACAAAGTCTGATGGCATCTGTCTTGACTCACTTTTCCTTTTAGGCATGAAGTGGCCAGTTGCCTTGAAATATCTATCAAGTCGCTAGATTCTGTTCTCCGAAACACAAGTGATGCTTCTGAATGTTTTGGTGCAAACGGGAGCTTTCGTGCCATTTCTCATCCGAATATGGTATGATATAGCTGTCAAGGCCAACATAATGTGTGTTACATAGTCTGACGCTTTGCCACAAGGCAAATGGCGAACATCTAGGCACAAGCACTCCGACTTGTTCACAGTAACATGTATCTCATTCACATGTGTGCCGTCTGCTGTTGTTGCATCCCATGACAAGCACAGGAGGTTCTGATTGACAATAAACTCAGAGACCTGAATTGAGGCCAAAACACCTAACTCATAGGCCATCTAGTACTTTGAATACTAGATAGTTTCTTTCCAAGAAAGATATTAGAAAATTTCTCGATAAGTAATCCACAGTTCTGTACAGGCACATCAAACAGTAATTCCTGGTTTACACAAGACCGAATGTCAACAGAATACATTTTGCCATCTTTGGCAGGGTACACATCATTGTCAATACCGTTGTCACGGAGTAGGCTCTGGAGGTTCTGGCAATTTTCACCTAACTCGTTAATATCTTTCTCTAGCGCTTTTACTTTAAATTTACCACTGTAAATGGTATTATTCAATGAGTGGACTTCTTTCTTCAGTCCCTCCCCTTCTTTCAAGAGTTTCTTATATTGTCTTTTGACAATTCTGCCTGCTTCTGAGAAAAAGACTTGTTCTGCTGCTGCAGTTTTTTTACACACAGTTCCTGCTCTTTCAGGCTTGCCTGTAACTGTTTAATTATGTCCTTCTGACACTTTTCTCTTTCATTAATTGCTATTAATGTGTACAAATGTTTGAAAGCAGTTGAGTCTTTCCTCAAAATAGAAAGTATTTTTTTCTGGGCTTTGAGTATCTCAAAAAAGGTGGGGGGGGGGGGTTGCCTTCTTTGTAGAAACACAAGAAACGTTATCACAGTATGAAGGGGTTGGAGTTGAAACCACTATCAAATCTGAATCAAAGTGAATGGCGGACTGTGTTGTGAGTGGTTCGGTGGTTGGCTGAGTATCTGATGCGCTGGCTCTCTCAACAGGTCTATTTGATTCAGTCTGTCCTTTCTGAAAAATAAACTTGGTTTTCAAAAAACAAAATAGGTTGTCCCAGTTCCGCATACAATTATGCTCATGTTTTAAATACTGGTTGTTGTCAATGTGATGTAAGTTGGCCTTCACGTTGTCTAATGAAACACACGGAGAGTATGTGCAGTATTCCGAAAGCAACTGTTGTGTAACTACAGTATATAAGGGCGTTTTCTTTCTTTTGCCACGGTTTGCTGCTTCTCCAGTAGTTCGAAGTACATTGATATGATTGCTGTGCCTTCTGCGATTGACCTTATCAAGTCCCAAGCCTCTTTTGCTGTCTTCATCTTTTCTTCTTATCTGACAAAAAAAAAAAGCAACCCAGAATAGCCATTGAGGATGGCTGGTCAGTCTTTATTTGGAAGGCATGAGAACACCCTCTCTCAATGTGCACTACCTTGAAGAATAGTTAAGAGCCCGAGCATGAAGAATGCAATGGCACCATATATGGCTTTTAACATCCTTCTGTGAATTGGGCTATCTTGGTCCAAAAGTGATCAATCCTATCATACTGCAAGTCTTGTGGAACACCGAACAGAGCATTGCAAGTTGACAAACTGTTCAAGTATTTTAACTGAAGCTTCAGCTGGGATTAGTACAGGTTACTTTTTTGCTAAGAAGTAGATGTCACTTACAGAAGATGAAGAAATGAGAATTGGGTCTATGACACTGACAGACAGTTTATCCAACACAGGATGATTGAGGGGGGAGGGACTTCAACATGTAATCAATAACAGTGGGGAAATATTTTTTGATATTGCATTTGAAGTCAGCTAGTTTGGATTCAGACAAGCCATTTTTCATGTTGTAAGACAATTTGTACTGGACATCTTGAGCACATTTGTTTTCACTAATAACAGAAGGTACCGTACCACAAAGTGTGTCATGATTTTTTTAAATAAGAAGCCTGCATTCAAGCGTGAGAGACAAAATAAAATTTTGGGGGATTCTGATTGGAGAACTGTGTGAGGAACGATTATAAGGGGCCCAATAGCGAACTGAAGAAACATCAGATACGGTTTAGTAGATCTGGATGACAGGGTTTCCAATATCTTGTTTCACTTTTTCATTGCATGACCAGTTATTGCTGTCCTCTTGCACTCTTTCTTAAAAAATAACTTCAGGGGCTCCCTGATATGGAGCAGCCTAGTGAAGACATTTTCCAATGTTGAGCCAGCGAGTTGACCCATGTTTCAACATTTTCAGTTGGTCAGCACCTCAGAAATCTTGTAGCTCTGCTAACCAATGAGCATGTATGTAGAGAACTCTTGGCAAAATAAAAATAAATACCCACCAAGATGTCATTCTCCTAAAATGTTATCTCCCCTTTCCTTCTTGCAAAGTCTTCTTCATTCATAACTTTCTTCTGCTGAATGCATAGAACGATAAGTTGTCGTTGCACGAAAGTCTAAACACAAATAGTTTTTAAAATGTTGGGGACATTCATGTATTCTCACAAAATGTTTGCAATCCCCCAAATCTTATACCAGCTGCAAGCGATGAAGCTACAGCATGTTTATTGATGCTGAATTGTTCTTAAGGGAGTAGTGGAGGTGTCCAGCTGGAATATCCTCAGTAGCAGTTGCATTAGCAATTCCTAAATTGCCATTGAAGTCTACGGCAAGTCCAATTTGTGCTTTAAAAAAAGTTTTAAAAACAGCTCATGCTGAAGCCAGGTCACTACAATTAACTTCGCTATGTTCACGATCTTTCTTTTTACACTTTTAGAGACGTTAATAATTCGAATCTCACATTTTAACTTTAGTCGTACTTTGCAGCGAATGCAGCATGCTACAGGTTAACATTGGTGGCCTAGTGGTGAGGCTACCAGACTCGTAATTGTGGGTTTGGGGATTGGAGCCGTAGCTCAGTTCTACATTGTGTTGTTGGGAAAGGTATTTTGCACATTTGTCTCTGTCCCTCCGGAGATGGACATTAAACTCGGAGGTCCCACTCTTAAATAAGCTCATAGTGTTGATAGGGGCATTTAACCTATACCATTTCACCATTTTTTTTCATATGTTAACATTGTTTCTAGCCCAAATTCTGGATGTTAATTTTCCAAGTCAAAAACACCAAAAAATCATGTTAGTGCTTACCTTAAAATGTAGCGCATATCAATGAAAAACTGTAGAAATGGCTCTGCATTGTATGGAGCCGAGATGAGAGTAAGATAAATTCTTTTTTGTTTTTTAAGCCGCTAATAATACTGTAATTCGGTGTCACACTTTGCGTCTGCACACTTATGTGGTGCATTGTGGTCTCTGGATAATGTCACACTGGCAGCTTGTTTGTGCAACACCTCCGCAGCTGAAAGCTACAGGTTCCTCAACAGGAGAGGTGCATTTGTATAGTGCCTCGAGGCTCAGTTTTACATTGAACTCTTTGAGTAGTGACTCATTCTCGCCCAAAGAAACAGTGCAGTGTGTAGGTTATTACTGATTCCAGCACATGGTGTTTTGTACAACATTTATAAACATATTTGGCTATATATATTTGAAGAAATATATATATTTGAAATGAATGAATCTCATAGATATATGTGTCTTCTGGAAGAGGCCCAACTTTCCAAGTAACATATCGGAAGTAGGAAATCAAACGTCTTAATGCAGCATATATATTCAACAAAGGGCACATAGTAGGCCTGTGTCTAGTCTTGTAACTGAGCTGAGCAGCTCAATATTGTGTTCGAGCTACAAGTGTGACACCAACATAATACAGTCAGGTAAACCATTAAAAGAAACAACTACTCCGAATATGAGAATGATTTATGATGCACATTTTATTTGTCTTTAACACAAATGCATTTTGTGCTCTAAATAAATTGTAAATAAAAAATTTATTGTCTGCCATTTTCTTGATATAAAATATATTATTATATTCAACATCGTTGTTTGCATTCTTCTCAGATCTCTTTGTGGTCAGCTGTTATTAAGTATCCAATCCTTGAAAGCTTTGCTTCTCAACTTCTTCGGCTATGGGTTCAAGCACATCATCAGCAACTGGCCCTGAGTCAACAGTGTCTATATTTTCATCCCCCCCTGCCTTTTTGTCCACTTCAACATCCTGATTTAAATTTGTCTTGAGGGAGCCTGCCGCTGATTTGCTTAATGAAAGACGTGAAGCTTTAGTTTCCTCTTCATCGTCACTTTCGTGGTCAGAAATTTTTCTGAGGGCTCTCTCAAGGTCATCCAAAGAGTTTGTGTCTGTATTCTGTTCGATGGCCCTCCTTAGGAACACAACTGTAAGCATCTCCATGAGACTGGCACAGATCAGAATGCAACCTGGAGAATATTGAATGAATAATGTTACAAATTCATGGTCTTTAAAATAACACTTGCCTTTAAAAAATCAATTCTACATTATTCATAATTTTTAACAAGTTGCAAGGGAGTTTTGAGTTATGCTTGTTGGTTTATGATGACCTTAGTTTGCAAGACAAAACTAAAACACAATTCTTGGTCTATCCTGTTTGGAGACTTTTTAATCGGTTAAGCTCTGTTCTTCATGTCAGCATTCTTACTCAATCAAAGCATCTGCTGACAGACCTAACATCGTAACTATATGAGCTGGATATAATAAATGAACGGTAACACTTTCTATACCCCTACTGACACAACAATTTAGATCAGGGATCTCAAACTCATAGCCTGTGGGCCAATTTAGGCTTGCGGGACAAGATTTTGCAACCCCTACTTGGATATCAAAGTTTAGAGTTAGTACGATTTGCAAGTCTTCCTCACTTGCACTTTTTGCAGAGGTTGATGTTCTGAACTGCAGTTAATAAAAATTGAGAAGATGAGATCTTTGTAATTTTTTTTTAATGTGTCGTTCTTCCAAACTGAGTTACAACTCACACTCTGCAAACGATGATATTGGCCTAAAATCGAGACAAGCGTAAAGTTTCTAGACTTTCAACCAATACCATTTTCTTCAACTTTAAGTTTAACATGTCTGTTGTTACCTTTCCGTACTAATAAAGTGTACTAGCTCAACCTATAAATTTGACCTATCTTTCGTCCATACGGCTAAAACTAGAACTGGAATCCAAAAAGTAACTTATTTTATCAGCACGCCTCACAAATACAGTCCATGCCGGCTTTAAGCACGGTCATCGGGAGAAAGCATAAGCGTGCTTAAATCCGAAGCGTGCTTGAGTGCGAAGTAGACATAATCCAGAGATTTTCAGGTAGAAAATTTCCCGTGCTATTTCCCTTTGTTTGTAAGTATTTTTACCCGCCATGGTAGTTTTTGTTTGCTTGTTTGTTTTTGTTTTGTGGTCGAATGGGAAATGAAAACTTAATTTAGACGGCCAGTCACGATACAGCACACTAGGCCTACACGCTGCCTGTGCGTACCACTGCCCGCTGTGCAACATTCATACCACCTCCTTCATCCCACCTCGCGCGAGATACACAATCAGGATTAATGGATAGCGAGGGTCAAAGGTGAAATTGCAGCCAACCGCCCTTTCTCGTCTCCCCGACTCTCTTTGAATTTTTAAGTCTGTGTGTAACTTTGCCCTAGGCTAGATCCTATGTCCCCGCGCGCGGCTGTGTGCATCTCTGTGCCTTCCTCTCCGCCCGTGTGAGTGTGTCTCCATCACTGGCATCACTTGCGTTCTCTGTGTTTCTCTTAACACACTCCACTGCTGCAGTGTAGACCGTGTTCGAACTTCGATGGGTCATCGTGAAAGTATTGACTGTCTTGTAATGAAGTGTGCCTAAAGCCGAAGTTACCGTACTTAAAGGCGTGTAATTTATATAGCAAAAATTCAGTAAGAGCCGTTTAGCGTGCTTAAGTCCGAAACGTGCTTTAAGCCGGCGTGCTTATAGCCGGCACGGACTGTACTTGAAAATGAAATCTTCCTTTGTGCGGAACATTTGTTGCGGCCTAGGCTCACCCAGACTCTTCCTCCAGTGACCCCCAGGTTATTTTTATATGAAACCCCTGATCTAGATCCTGGGGGGGGGGGGGAGGTCCTTCGACACTGCCTGTCGTCATCAGGCCTGGCCCAGGCCAAGCGGGATACAGTACAGCATCCCCAAAGAAAGACTGGCATACTCGGTGAAATAGCTTCCCCAAGAGGGCACCGAACTCATGTCATTTGATTGAGGCCAATGGCTTCTTGCCCAATCACTGAACCACAGACACCAGTTTTTTGAGCTGGTAAGGGCTTTGATAGGACAGTTAAACCTGCTCCAACAGCAGCCTCTCCAAGACAATTGCAAACAACCAGTGCCCATTTCCTCCCTTGTGTATTAAAAATTATATAGGCCTATATATTTATGTTTGTATTGATACAGTCCAAGATGTCCGCCTGCTAGTGCTACTCTCTAAGTTAAGACAATCACTTTTCTCTTTGACAATGGGTGGTTGCTTGAACAATTTCAACTCCTCGAATTAGAATCAGATGGTCAGGGCCCAAATGGTTAGGTTAGTGCTTTACAAATAACATCTTGCTTTAGTTAGATGAGAAATTTTTTAACAGTGGGTGCTACTCTTTGTTATTTTTGCATTTGTAAGTGTTTTACACCCCTATTGACACTTTTGAGGAGGCAGGCCAACCCAATCCAAGACATCCAATTTGACAGACAGTTGAGACAGAGATAGCCTACTTGATTTTAAAAAAGCCTTTCCGTACAAGAATCTAGCTGCTACACCAAAAGTGTCTGTCTCTTATATTTTACATAACATCAAAAGTGTTGAAAGGAATATAGTGCTAAATGTCACATCCCTCTAGCTACATGCAGATCTACAAAGATTAACCACCAAAATTATATGTACGTCGTAAGACAAGAAACTATTAATCCTCTAGCTAGAAGTTGGAGAAATTGTTATATGAACAAACAAGCGAATGCAGCAAAGCAAGGGCCCGACTGAAGAGACCAAATATTGAAAGCTTTCTAGAATAGACAGGAACTGAATTATACACAACAGAGCACACAGAAAATATAAATAATAAAGGACTTTATGATTCACTTGAGAGAGGTGGTGTCTGTAAGCCCAGTGGTTAGGCTACCAAACCCGTAATCTTGAGAGTGCGGCTTCAGGGCTCGAGCCTCAGCTCATTCCAACATTGTGTCCTGGGGAACTAGGGCACTTTGCACTAATTTCCCATTTAGATCGGTCCTTTTGGAGATGAATGTTAAACTCGGAGATACCAGTACCACCTCTTAAAAATGACCTTATATAGTGTTGATAGGGTCGTTAAACCTAAACCATTTTCATTTGAAACAAAGTCAAAGAGGGTCCAGAATTCAAGTGAAATCACAATGTACTTGTTGTAGACACAGTCCACTTGTACCTGAGACAATGCTTTACATTTTCATGACATGCTACTATGTTGCTATTTCCAACAAAAAGTGTCGAAGATTAGGAATTTACTAAAGAGGAACAAACACAAAAAATACGGAGATATTTAAAAGACGATACATGTATGTAGATCTTTGATGGGAAAGGAGGAGCAAACCAAACCAGAGCACCCGCTAACCACTCACCAATTAACTTCAGGGCTAGTCAAATCATGCTTTTACAATACACCTTCATCAGACTGGCATTGCCTATATGGAGTGAAAAACTTGACAGATTTGCATAACAAGAACGACACAGGAAAGAAAATGCCACTAAATAAATATCAAAATAATGTAACATCTGACTATTCTGACCTGAAAATATAAATGCCTTTTCGTATCCAATTGCCGCAACAATTATGCCTGAAAAAGAAAGAAATGAAAACAGCTTTATCAAGGAAAAAGCAAAAAAACATAACAAGCAGCATAACAAGTAGGCCTAGTTAGTAGATTGCTATTGCTCATTTTATTCTTTTTAAGAAAAGCATTTAACTACGAATGCCCCTCTCACCCTATTCCCCAACTCCAGAGTTAAACAATTTTTTACAGAATATCATACTACTATCAGTTTATTATATAAATAAGGTTACTGAAGCCAGTCTATAATTTGTAAGAGAGTATATGGTCAGTTACTCGTAGCTGTATGGTAATGGTACAATACTGATCATTACTTATTATGACAGCGCCAAAAAATCTAATGGTCAAGGCATCCATCTGCGGTTGGAAATTATGTTCATTTTTTTTTTCTCAATTTCCCACACTTGGCAGCTCTGCACACGTTAATTAATAATGACTAAAAATGGGCTACACAGGGCCGTGCATCTGATCTGAATTTTCATTAGCACTCTGCTCTGTTAACACTAACACAAAATCTGCTTCAAGAAGACTCAAACAAATTTTAAAGTAAACAAAATAAAACCAGCTAAAAAGTTAACTTGTGTGAGTTAAAATGTGAAACAGAAAATAGTAAAAACAACATGTAGCCTATTAACCTTCATAGAAAGAAAAAGAGGAAAGAGCTTTCACTCAGAAACATCTTTTTTTTTTCTTGCTGTGAAATCTGATATTTTAGATTTAGATCAAGTCATGCATGTTGGCAACGATAGGTGAAGTACCGGATACCGAAACAATAAAGAACAAATGGAAAATGGTAAAATCTTTGGTATGGTTCGAGATTCTCATCAGAAGAGAGCATTAAAAAAATTAAAGCCGATTGAATAATTTGAAAATCAACCTCACTAAAACAGCCCTTTCATGTAAAAATGAAAAATATTTTTTTTAAATCACTACTCACCAGCCAAAGGTGGTCCAATCAAATATCCAACACCTTGAAAAAGAGAAAGAAATCCGTAGCCCAGGCCAAGTTCCTCAATCCCCAGTAGTTCGATCGTGATGAGAGAAGACAGAGGCACGAGGGACCCGGTGTACAGCCCAAACACACCGGACAGCAGGAGCTGCTGGCTGAAGGTGGCGGTGATCAGAGGACTCAGGACTACTAGACAACCGGCTATACTCAGGCAACCTGGGACGCACAAACATATTTTTAAAGTTACGGAATGCTTACTTAGGCCACATATTGCCAAAATACCACACACACACACATACGCACACACCCAACTTTATAAATTAGGCCACATTTGGCCTCAATAAGCACTTTACCTTTTTAATGCCACACATTGCCTGAATGACCAAGTAAGGTCACAATTAAAGTTTAAGTTTAACTCACTCTTCACTCTGGATATCATTGCTACCAGGTTACATACGGCAGTCGAATCCGGGAATAACAAAATTTATGTGACAATATCTTATTGCCATGATGTCTCATGATTGCTATAATACAGGTCACCTTGGAAAAGGAAGTTCAGTTCCCTTCAGATTTACAGAATACAAAAAGCTGAAGATTGGGGTGGGGGGGGACTTCAAATACTTCAAATTCAAACAAGACATCTTTCAGTACCGTAGGGGGTTTCACGCTTGCCAGGCGAGTGCGGTTTATGCGAAAATCCCGGTTTTTCCTCAGTCTCAGCTCATAACTTTATTAGTTCTTGGCCTAGCATTATTATAAAACCAATATAAAACGAGAGATCTATGTGTGTTTTTTGTTTCCATGTTAGTTTCAATAGGGAGAGAAATGCGTAACATTACAGATTTTTGAGTTAAAACTACAAGGGTCGCTACGCGCTCTGCCACAACGTGTGGCACGCAAATATTGGCAAATTTGGAGTGTAGCGCGTTTCGGACAGTTTATTCGAGAGGAATTTTCCATTGCTTATCTTTGTAACTGGCTGCAGAAATCACGTAATACTGTAGTAGAATTGGACGCTGAAGAGATAAAAACCCACCCGCAGTTTTACGACGCTTTTTAAAAAAGTTATGGTAAAATAAATATTTCATCTTCTTAATTTTGTTGACCAACGATGGAAAACGCTCCTGGAGCAAGTTATATTGATAGATACATATCATTTAACTAACTAGAAATGTCAATTTTGTTCAAAACGATCAGTTTTGTAGGAGAAAATCAAACTTTACTACACTACCCCAGTTCACTTCGTAAGATTTCCAAAAAAATTCACCCAAAGAGCCAGAAGCCAGGGGCAATTAACTCTGGATTTTTAATGTAACTGATGTAAACAGACAACTGCCGTCAATTGTTTGACTAGTTCTGGTAGTACGAGAGTGACCAACGTTATCATTAACAGCCAAAGATACTTTTTTATATTTGAATACTGAATATAAGAAAGTTGAAACTAAAATGAAACTTTCAAAGGATATTGAAAAATGTGGAGGGCTTTGGTCCTCCTCCAATTTGAAGAAAAGAGTAAAAGAGTGAATTTGTATCAATCCAAGACGGAAAAGGTAAAGTTTTAAGAAGTACCCTCTGCAGTATTTTCCTCAATCTACCCAACAGCAGGTGATAGTAACTAGAGATGGAATAGGTAAAAGAATATAATATATATATGGTATGACCCCAAGAGGATAATACTAATAATAATACTGGTACTGTAAATTTCTTCCCTCCCCTTTCAAACTTGGGCTGAAACTACTGTACAGAATTAAAAGGCCAGGCATTTGGGTTAAAATGGAAATTTTACACACCAAACTTGAATTAGCAATTTTAATTCAGTCAAGTATTGATGAATTCGTGCTAGCATTAAAATTATTCATATATTAGGACAGACAACCCAAATATGGGTGAAAATAAGTAGTAAATGTAGCACAGGACCACGTGTAGATCTTGGGGTCGATGAAATCAGTACCCTCAAAACACCACTTCATTGGTGATCCACTAAAACACCTAACCAAAATCACTACTTAACAATCCACAACCAAAGAGTTGAATAGATATAAGTCGTCTTCCTACATATTATAGTTATAATAATGTGAGTAACTGTATATA
>NW_004797290.1:2260122-2272354 GCF_000002075.1 Aplysia californica | reverse complement strand
TATTATATATATGAACTTACCGGTGTGGAGAAGGATGGGGCCAATGTCACAGTCACTCGCTATTAGACCAGACAAGAACCTTCCTATCATAGACCCAAGACCCATTGCTGTGTAAAGGGACGACGCTTCAAGTATACTGGTGCCTTGGCTGGAAAAGACAGAACGTATCATATTACATCAAGTCTCACCAGTGTTCTTCTTTCAAGTAATTCTAGTATATACTCTAGAAGAATTCTCAACTTCAGTGCTTTAATGTAGTAGAACATTTTAAAGCCTTTTGTATGAATATGAAGTAGGAAAGAAGAAAGACCAATATCTAATAGTGGTATTATGTGTTCAATGCCTAACAGAATGCAAATAATTTATTTCTAAGACTCATCTAGGCCTACATCCAGTGAGGCAAAAAAGGTTCTAATTCTAAGTGTGCTTGAACAGAAAGATCATCATCAGGGTATAGTTTTAAAGCAAAAGTGCATGGTCAACAAATCTGATCAACAAAGTTTAGAGAATATGAGAGCCATCAACAAATGTATGGCTTCATTGTGAAATCAGGCACTTATCAAAACAATGAAATCAATATTTGTTCACCCTTTGGGCAAATTTTTATATAATTTATAGATTTTCTTGTTTTGTGCTCAACAACTTGTATTTCCATTTCAAATTTTCAAATACATTTTACCAATAACTCTATTTGCCCAAAAACTGTTGAGGGCTTGATTCTAATGCGTTGCGACACACATTGTTTTCTCATTTTCAAAATAATAAGGCTTCATTTAACCCTCTGAGCCCTGACCTCCCGAGGCTACAGTGCCCCTCTTCCTACGCTCCTGAGCGATATATTACTCAGATTCATATCATCATCAGAATCATATTTCATATCCCACCTCAGGATAGTCATCGTCATTACCAGCATCTAATTCCGAAAGATCATCAAAATAATCAATAGCATTCTGTGTAGTAAACACTGTTTTCCATGCTCGTTTTGTACCAGGTGGGCTGGTTTGGGGATTGGATCTCGATCACCAATGTCCTGGTGGCTAGGCAAATGGGCAATTTTATGCGCTGCTGCTGGGGCTCAAAGGGTTAAGTGAATCCATAACCTGAGGAAACCTACCTGACAGCATAAGACGGGAGGTAGATGGCTATAGGGGATTCCCCAAATGACCACAAGAAACAAGTAACAATAAACACGAGAAAAGGCTTATTTTTCAGCAGCCGCAACGAATCAAGCAAGCTGATTAAATGGTCTCCAATTGTCTGAAAAGGAAAACAAAGAATGAAATTGAAATGAGCCTGTAACAAAAAATGAATGACTTGCATCCTCAACATAAAAAGCATCACAGAGTTTGTATCTGAGTGGTTCTAAAATGTTTTATAAGTTCAAATAAATTATTAAAAAACCGCAATCTACTTTTAAGGCCAGAGATCTAGGTGCAAGTGCATCAATCTAGTAATGTCTTTTCATTAAAAAAATTGTTATATGATTACATCCTTCATTGAACATCTGTTGTATTACACGGATTATCACTTCAAGAACTTTAAAATCAGAATCACCTCCTTCTCCTTCTCACCAGCACTCAACCTCATTCCAGCTCTAAGTTCAGGGGAGATAAACTTTCTATGCCATTATCAGTCAGGCATGTACATTACTGAGAGTCTTTTGACAGTGAAATAAAAGTTATATAGTCATTGTCACATGCAAAATACATGTATTTCTGTTTTCAGGCTTTTACAGATAAATTTAATTTCATCTCTCTAAATATACATCATATATATATGCAAATGAGACAAAAGCATAGCGTATCGGCAAGGACACAGTATTTGCATCTGTATACAGTCTAGTAAACACATAGCGAAAGCATTGGGACATAGAAATATTTTTGTAGTGTACAAATTTGCTCACTGTGTGCATGTTCACTATGCGTATGCCCGACTGTACAGTGCAGTGTGCCTAAGCCGAAAGTTCCGGGAATGCCAGATTTTCTTCAGTTAAGAGAGGTTGCTCAAGATGAAGGGAATAAAATTAAAAGATTTTATTTTCTTGTCGGTTACCGGCGTTTTCGGATTAACGGGCTCGACTGTATATTTCGTTGTTCAATCTAAACATTGCTATAACTAACTAATGATTTTAAGGTACATGTAATTTCTAGACGAAATTTGATTGCTTTACAAAATACCTTCTCCTCAGCTATGGTCAAGTCCCCAAGTTGCGACAAATCATCTTTCACAATTGTGAGGGCAGTAGGAAAACTCAGTATACTGCCCATGATGGTAGACACACTGCGAGGGCCTAGTCTGTACCTCGGTGTCAAAGCATCAACAGGCTGCAAGGCAGATACCAGGGTGGATGCTAGAGATTCATTGTCATATTCTTTGGGGAGAAGGTCCCGGAGGGTGGATCGCTGACTGATGTGACTCATTGAAGTGTAGTGGGACTGTGTTTGGGAGCTTGTAGATATGAGTCGACGCCTGAACGATCCGCCAAACTCTGAGGTTTCTTTTTCACTAGTTGGAGACTGTGGGTCATTTTCTAGGTTGGTATGGGAAGCTTTTCCATCTGAGATACGCTGTGGAACTGACAGAGTAGAGGATACATGGGGAGGTCCCGGCTCTGTTGGAGAAGTGTCATTGTCACTACAGTCAGATGCGATGGGGCTCGAGGGTACTGGGGTGTTGCCTGGAGAAGAGGTGAAGGCACTTTGGCTATCCACTGCCGCAGGTGCAAACGTGAATCTACCAACTACTTGTTGACTGCCGGTATCATTGGATTTTTTATTTGATTTCTGTGAGTGGAATGTTGCCACAGAGTGGCTGGATCGAGATGTTTCCCGATGCAAAACATCTCTCAATAAGGGATTAGCACCAGGATCATATCGGTTTGCTCGGCTGGAAAAACGGTGGAATTCAGGCCTTCGATGCACACTAGAACGTCCACTGAACATACTAGTCCGATCTACTGAGCTGAGGATACTGTTGACACCACTAGCCATACTTTGGCGGCCACTGGTGAGACTTTGTTCACTTCTGAGTTGGTGAAACTTGAGACTTTTGGCAGCTTTGACCTCCAGTGTTCGTAACTTTTGCTCTCCTGAGGGCCGCAGGAACATTCCACATGCAAAGATATGCAGCAATATCCCTGCCCAGAGGAGATAGGTGCCTCGGAGCCCAAAGCTGTTCAATAAAGTTGATAGTGCTGATCCCCCTGTAGTAAAAGGAACACAACATTCAAATTAAAGTTTAAAAAACCTGGTGTTTCATCCCACACATACATAAACACACACACACACACACACACACACACACACACACACACACACTCTCACAGACTGACTTTAAAAACAAAGTTAAAAAAACTACACCTCCAGTCTGTGGGAGACACACTAGGAGAAACAAATAAACACTAAACTTCACAACATCATGCCCAAACTGGGTCCACGAAAACCTTAGGGCCGAAGTCATTTTTACTCAATTACGTATTGGACACACCTCCACGACACATAATTGCCTCCATCAGGGAGATGAGAAACCATTCTGTGACCATGCATTTCAACCGCGAGGGGCTTCGCTTTCCACGGCGATTCTCCAGCTCCTAAAAATCGGACATATAAACAACTTACACCATTGTAACGAGGAAAAGCTAAATTTTTACAAGGTGTTCAACATTTGGTGTTTTGTGGCGAAAGAGCAAAGAAACAGCGATCTGAATTACTCCGATTTCACCAAAACCATGCACTCGAAAGGCCGCGAAAGCGAGGCCGTGTATATGCTACCTACAAGTAGCACTTACCACTACTCTGAAAATCTAGAAGTACTGGACACTTTTCTGAAAATCTCTGCTAGACACCATACCCAAGTAAACTAACTTAAATTTCCTTTCCCCTTCTAACCTTACAGAACAGAAAAGCCTACAGAGTAGTAAAGCAAGAGGAAAATACAGTTACCTGCAAGTAAGCCAACTCCTGTGCCTGTTGCGAGCAGTCCACATGCCAGTCCTCGAAATCTGTTGAAGCGCTGGCCAGCAGTAACAAACATAGTATTTAGCACAAAGCCTGAACCAATACCTGAAAATGAGACAGATAAAAGTAAAAAACTTAAGACAAGGAGCAACAACAACAATGACGAAAAAACTACACTTGTGAATTTCGTCAGACAGCATTAATAATAATTACTTCAGTTCTTCAAAGGGGAAATATAGTCAAACCTGCTCTAACCCATCCAAGACAATCACCAGAACAAACGGCCGCTTCCCATTTCCTCCCTCGCCTTTTCATGACAACAGGCGCTCGTTGATTTTTGAGCTTATGGAGTTGTTGGCATCATCTTAAAGACTGTTCATTGATCTTGCTTTTGACGAAAAAAAACCCCTATTTGTCTTGAACAGATGTTGAGATATTTGCGATTGAAGGAAGAGCGGGTCACTTGGTGTCTGAAAGTTTGGTGACTTCCAAAGCTTGGATGTCCTTTAAATTGGAACTGCAAATTTACATATTTTGTGCCTTTGATCAACATTTTTCTGTAAAATCCACACAGAACTGTATTTTTAAATGACCATAATAGATGTTGAATTTTAAAAAAAAATTTTAATAAAAATTGCCCAATACAAGTAGAGAAAAATTTTGGAATTCTTATGCACATTTCCTTGTGCAAAGTGTATCCTCGGACAGCTGTTCAGATGTACTATACCCGAAATTTTGACAAAGTTTTTATTGCAGTTTCATAAAGTGCGGTACTGGATGCATGTGCTTGAGAAATATTTAGTCAAAATACAAATTATAAATAAGCTTCTAGCGTTATTTTTATTATAGTTGTTCTGTGCCTACGTCAGAAAGAAAATAGTCTGTGTGTGTGGAAAGAAAATAGTCTGTGTGTGTGTGTGTGTGTGTGAGTGTGTGTGTGTGTGTGTGTGTGTGTGTGTGTGTGTGTGTGTGTGTGTGTGCATAAATATATATTGCATGAGAAGAAAGGAAGTTGTACGAAAGGTTTTGAAAATGGGTATTCCAATGCAAAGCGCTTTGAGCTACTTTTTTTGGAAATGCGCTATATAAATGTTATATATTATTATTATTATTATTATTAAATGTGAAAAAAAGTACGAACAGATACATATGCAGATACAACTGTTATGTTGACTGAAACAGTTTTTTTCTCTGTCCAGAAAGAATTTGCTTTCTAAGCTTAAAACAGTTAAACAGCTAGCCCACACTAGTAGGGCTATGTGTCTGAATACACTTAACTAACTAAGAGACAGTAAAGAAGTGGATTTCACTTACAAATCCACCCTAGAATTAAAATAAAGTTCTATTCTATTTTTCCTCAATAACTAGTTTTGAGAAATTTGACGTAAAAATTTTTGAGTTTCACAATATGGTTAAGCTTTTTCGAATGCAATTCTTTGAATATATCTTGATCACGGCTCCGATCTAACAATTTTGATAGAGCAGATAGTACATTTGATTTCTGACCTCATGGTCTTAGTAACTCAAAACAGCCAAAAATGTCAGATACAACTTTGTAATTCTGCAGAAGCGAAATAACCTACCTGATACAAGACCATGGGTGAGAATGAGTTGGAGTACACTCTGTGCAAAGGACGCCCCAATAAAACCAAGACTCAGCACAACCCCAGCAATCAAAACAGTCAATCTTGAACCAAGTCGATTCAGTACAACTCCAACAAAGGGACCTGACGGTGGGGGGGAAGAAAGCATGATTTCAATCAAAGGAAACATGGTGCAAATTGACTTCAACCCAGTGGAAACAAAGAGGGGGGGGGGGTTAAAGATATGATAGATCATTATGATAACTTACATTATGCTCGTAAAAGTTTATATTTGGGTCACTATTTGCATAATGTGGCACATTTTTAAGCCTTTTTAACAAAATATTAAATCTTTATTACACCTGGATTTTCCTCTCACTAAATAGTAAACATCCATACTCAAATGGATGTGTTTGAAAAAAAATTGATATATATATCTATCAAAATGCATGTCTTGGCTGTATTTGCCCTGTACACCTTGTAAGAAAAGAGAAATATAATTTTCGGCTCATGTTAATGATATGACTTTAATTAACTTTTTAATTCAGCTCCTAGGTCTACCTTTAGTAGCCATAAAAGTAACATAACAAACATGCTGTTTAAATAAAAATCAGTATAATCTAACTCAAATGGAGAAGGTTTCAGTTAGTTATGTGTTCATAAAAAGAACTTACCAAAAAAAAGTAGAAACCTCATTATACTACCCCGTTATACCCCCAGTCTCGCTAACTGCCAGGTTCAGCTGTACAAAATACTATAAATATAAACATAGTATTTATGCCTCTACACTACCATTTGGGTTGTACAGTCCTCATCAAACTAAATTTGCCATGCCATACCACTAACAAACTGGTTACCAGAGTTACACACTATATATGCTGCATGGCACCTACTCTTTGACAGCTTCATAATCTCTCTTCCATGCCACCCCGACCCGCTGACAAAATATCTGGCATCGGCAGATATCAGCCCAATGACCTCAAGGCTGGTAGGCGCCCGTCAGACTTTTACTTTGTGAGGACTCACAATCAAGTCTCCATGACACATCTGAGGTGGCCCAAGGACTGACAGGCATTAGGTAAAAGTAAACAAACAGTATATAAGTTTACAAGGACCTTGTCTTGCCACATATTAGCCTAGCTTCGGATCTAGCATTAATTATCAATTTGAATGTACATATTTATTTTGGTCAGCCTGGTTTGAATTCACACACTCGCACGCACGCACACTCACTGCAGCTGTGGAGCAATTTACAAATTACATTTCAAACCTGTAATGTATGAGCGTGAGTGCATGTGAATCTCTATTCAACTTTAAACCACTACATATAACTATAACACATTTAAGTTTATCTTAGAATTAGAAACAAACAGACACAAATTTGCCTTGGACTTCAGCTCTTTACGAATTACAACTTTTTCATTTTCTAAAAAAAAATTATTTTACCAAAACCTTTCGCAGGTGGTAATAAAATGTAGTAGAAATATTTTTACAGACATCAGTTATCTCTCTGCAGAAAAAAAATAAAATAATTTCAGTTTTCCCATTCTTAGAAGTACAAAAACAACCTTCCGTGACTGCTTTATGTGTATTAGCTATGACATGATTGTGTGCAGCTCTACAACCTTATCTTATCAAGTGTAGGCAGAGAGGCCTCAAGAGTGGTAACTGAGGAATGTGACAGGAGGGGACATAAATGTCAGCAAAAGATAACAGATTATTTCTTCTCATGCAATTTACCAGGTGAGCTAAATATTTCAAACGTGTGTAAAAACACTTCTGCATCCAAAACGTAAACTTCATATCTCATCCCACCAGCGTTAAGTTTCTGTCTAGTCCTTAGCTGCAATTGACTTATTAATTTAAAAAACTGTGGGAGTATTTGTGCTATTTGCTCAGCAAATTGAGAAAGAAGTTTATTATAGTTACGCAGCTAACAACTTTTCAAAACTGAACAACAGACTTTACATACACCAATGGGTCCTGACGGCAGTCATTAAAAAAGTAATCCCCCTCTGAACCTTTTACACACATTTTTCTGCATGCAATAAAATCAAACTATTCCAAGCAGACCTGCAACAATAAAGTCAGAAATGTTTTGTAAAGGTCTCTCCAATAGACTTATGGGTTGTTCTCATTATTCTTCTCAAATTCTGTTTAGACAGTTCATAATAATATTTTCTACAAGGGTAATTAGTCCATGAGGAGCAGCACTCGAAAACAGAGAATTACGTAATTTCCAACAGAAAAACGTACTTACATACTTAGGCTTTCAAAATTGAACTAAGTAACTTTTTTTACATATTGGTTAGCAGCTATGTAGTATTTTTGCTTTAAGAAATGCTCCTGAATTCTTTCAAGAAATGGTTTATTGTGAAAAGGCAGTTATCAGAAAGTAAATAACGATTTCAAAGTTCTTTTGAAAAACAGGGAAAAGAAACCTTTTTCACAAAAGGTAAACCACTTTTCAGGGACAAGTCCTCCCCCCAAAAAATGTAAAAAATGTCCAGTCAAAGAATAAAAACCAAAAGCTCTCCTCACCAGACATACACATGGTGCTCACATGAACAGAACCAATCCACGAAGCCTTGGTGATGTCAGGATCAATCTGTTCTAAAATGGCAGGCATTAGAATACCTGTGGAAAAATGTTTGTTGATGACACTCACTGTACTTTTATAAGTATTAGAAGTGTTTTCACGAGACAAATTTCAGTGCGAACACAATAGTTATAAGGGTATTCCATTCTGTTTAATGAGGTTTACAGCTGGGATAAAAGTCTTTAAAACACTTTGCCCTCACGGGACACCAATCGGCGACAATGTGATATAGCATGTACCGCATCTGTATCATGGGCCGTGGGGATAAGTGTTGCACGCTCAGCGCGCTGCGTGGGTAGATAGTGTTAATCTTAGACTGAAATGGAGAGGTGAAGAGTCATTTAAATTCATTTAACTAATTTTAGACTTCAGTAACACACATGTAATGATTCTCACTGAAGTTGGCATTGCACGAAAAAAGTGAAGTTCAGTGGAAAAAAGTCATGAAAAAGTGAACAAAATTCTAGCAAGAAAATCTGTACAGTGTGGAAGAGAAGAGTAACAGAAAACTGAAATGGTCATTAGATAATGATAAAAGAAAATTCACTCACCTTACAACCTTTGATTTAAAAAAAGCCAGTTAAACTTTTATAGCTTCACATAGTTTTGAATATGGTCAAGATAAAAGTCCTGAAAACACCTAGTTCCCCAAAATCAAACCTACACATAAAAAAAAAGAGAACACTACAGCGGCACAAACGACTGTGCTCTACTCTGACTCACCAGCAGCAATTGTCGTTGCACCAAGGAGTGCTAAAGCAGCAACAGCTGATGCTAGTATGATCCATGCATAGCCTCTATCTATGTCTGGGAGAGCATTGCCTTCACCTGTGAACTCCACCAAGTCCAGATTGCTGGCGGCCTGGAAACCACTGTCTTCTCCATAGACATGACTGTGGATTATAACGACCTGTTAAATAACATGAATTTTAGATGTTGATTATAATTTTTTACGTTACAAAAACAAGGCAACCATTTTGAATACAGTAATGTCTAGAGATGTGAGGTAATTCGTTTACAGACTTGTATCTCAAATCAATTTTCCACATTGAAATTAATGAAAATACTGCCAATCCGTTCTATTCCCCTTAAAACTCACCCTTATTTTCTTAAAACTCATCCCTATTCTTGTATTGGTGAATTCCACGCCCATATATAAATCACCCTTATTTTTCAAAACCTTTCGCTCTTTGTTGATTTAAATTTAAGTAGTGATCAGAACTGATTTTTTGCAATAAAGCAAAATACTCAAATTTAAACAATCTTTATTGAATCATTTTGTCTATTTCCTGTAACTCTTTTACATACCTGACAGAGGAATGCATCCTTCTTAAAAAGTCTTCATTCTCTAAAGGTCCAATAGTATCGATGTAACCACCCTGAGAAAGGTTGTCTGAAGGGGTGCTTGGAACATTCTCCAACAATGGCTCTTTTTCCACGTCTTTCACACTTCCACCAAGATCTGGCTCTTGATATTCCTGTTCTGCAGCAAGCACAGGATCCTCTGTAAGAGACCTGTGAGCAGTCTCTAGGTCGGAAGGTCCGAGCTCATTATTGGCTTTTGAATCTGTATTCTGAAGCTCTTTGGTAATGCAATGTTTCTGATCTTCTGGAAGAATCTTTTGACTATGTAAAGATTGTTTTGAATCAACGTCCTCTGATATACATTGTTCAGTTTTGCTGCTCGGCACATTCAATGCAGTTGATGCTTTACTCAAGTCAAAAACTTCAACGTCTTCTGCAAAAGTAACTGCTTTTGAATCATCTTCCTTTTTCTGATCATCTGTTTCTGTTGGTTCCACTGAATTTTGCACATCGGCTTCAGCAACTCTTTTTTCTGAGGATTTATCTCCCAAATTTTCTTCAAGACCATTTTCTTCATCATGGCTTTTCAGTGACTCAGAAGCATTTGTATTATTTGTTGTTTGATCCTCACCGATGCCTTTGAGAAGTATGCCCTTGAGATCCTTATCACTTGTTTCATTTATCATCTGTGAAACGTTTGGAGCAGAAGAGCTTAAGTCTGAGGAACCCTCCTCCACACTAACCAGACCATTCATTTTTGCAGTGGTCTAGTTTTCTTCACTACCGGTATACAGACGAAAATAACAGACTTTACTGTAGAAACAAGACTAGGCCTATTAAAGGCTTCAGAGTGTTTGATTTTTCGAACACGAACAGCTTCACACTCCTTGAGCATTCCTGAGCTATGGGGGAGCTTGAGAAGGAGACATATTTCGCAATGCCATGGTGGTGAGCTTATTATCTGGACGAAAGTCTGCGCCCGACCAATGGCTTAGGCTTGGAGATACCATTCATTCTGAAAAATAAACAAAAAAATAGGTAAAAATAAATTACTCCATTATTATGTATGAACATATCAACTTTAACAAAAGATTTTTAAAATCAGAAGAATGAATAAGTCATTACTGCCATAAATGTATTTCAAATTTACTCAATTAAATTTAAATATGCAACAATAAAGCAAAGTTGGTCCTTCAAACAAATTGGTATACAGCTATTTTTATCCTAGGGTAAAATAAAAAGTTTGGTTATAAATTCTGAGACCCACAGTACAATTAATTGTACAATAATAACACGCATTGGAATATATACATTTGTAAAAGAATTTCTTTGGGAGTAGGAAAAAACAGCCTGACAGGTAAAAATATGGAAAACCGGACACCACCAAAGTTTGGTTCTTAAAAGTTACAGCTATTAAACAACTGTACTCTCCTTTAGGACGACTGAAAAATGAAAGTCAGTCAGAGTAAACTTACAACTTCAGCTGAACAGCTGGGACAGAAGAAAGCAATTGGCCCACAATTCACCCACAGAGAAAAAGACCCTGTCAATGGTAAAATTTCACACAAGTATAATATCTTTAACACTCAGACTGAGAATTACTTGTGTCACATTTGCTTCAGCGTACCATCTACAAGGTATAAATCATTTCTCAGTCCTTCTTTCTACCTTTTTCTTAATTTTTACTATTGACCAGGTAAATGCATTGTATTCAAAATGACCAATTGCATCTTACAAGGACTAAACTACATTGAACCTGCCATATCTTCAAATAAATATATATAAATACCTACCAGCTTCATTCTACTGTTATTTCCCACAAGTATAATATTCTTACACCCATCTTCAAAAGTATACATAAAACCTACCTGCTTTACTCTACTCATATTTCACACAAGTACAACATTCTTACACTCAGACTGAGAATCACTTGAATCACATCTGCTTTCACTCCACGTATCATCTGTATCGTTTTTATTTTAACCATTGGTCAGGTAAATAAATGTACCATCGTCACAACGACCCACTGAACCTCTTCTAAACTACACTGACCCTGCTGCAGTCTCAAAGGTAAATAAAACCTTTAGCCTCCAGCAAATTGTGTGTGTCACTCCCTTCTCCCTACATTTGCTGTTAATTAATTCTAGAGCACAACCATATCGCACTGCTCTAAATGCTCTGTGATGTGGTCCCTTTGTGCTTAATCAACCATACCAACGCACCAAGCACTGCCTGGGTTCACAATGTTTGCCAACCTGGGTGACATCACCCACTGTGAGAAATTTTGTCAGTTTGGCGGGCAGTAGGGGTTACCTGGGTAGTAACAGATGTTATTCAATGCCCCACTTTGAAACACATCATGCAGATGGGCGGCACAAAAATGTTAGCCTCTAAAATGTGGCAAAAAGTGGGTGCTAGCTACAAAAGGTTGACAAACACTGCTTAGGTTAGAAACTATCCACACAATTATATAAAGTTAAAATTTAAGAGACAACTGAAACTGCAAAGACCTTAAGTTGTTATGTTGTAAAGTGTTCTTTCTTCATAAAAAGACACTCAAACTACATGAACCCTTCTTAAACTTAATTCCCATGTTTTTAATTGCTAAAATCAATTTCATACACATGTATGTAATTATTTTGAAACTTTCAGCATATATATATATCTAAAGCTGTAACAATTATAAAATTATGATACTTTTTCTTTGCTGAGATGTGAATAATAGAGAAGGGACCGTATGATATTTTAAGAACACACACAGCCATATATATGCACACACACACACATAC
>NW_004797290.1:2255689-2258286 GCF_000002075.1 Aplysia californica | reverse complement strand
TCTCTCTCTCGCAGCCAAGGGTGCAAAGTGCCCTTCCCCTCTTTACTTGGCACGTTACACTCCATGAATTAATGTTTATTGTGTCGGCCGAGAGAGAGCCACCCGCAAACTCCAGTCTCTTTTTTAATAGAGACATATTTATTTCAATAAAAAATGGAATACATGAAATGTTTTCATTTCTAAGGAACAGGCACGAACCGTGTAACCGAGATGTTAAAATCAATACATGTAGGCCTATCCAGCTAGATCTACATAAGATTTCTGCCTGTCTGTCAGGACTAGTCCTGGCTGAGTGGGATACGAGTTTAAATTCCTGCAGACAAACGGAAACATTAATTGATAAAACAGCTTTTCGATACGAGAATTGAACACTCGTATTTTTGAAGTAACAGCGAGGAGCCTAACCTTTATACCAATACCACAGAAAAAAAACCCAATTATTTTTTAAAAAGTTACCTTACCTCTTCACGTATCCTGAGAAGTGTGAGTAACAATAAAGCCTACAAAAACCAAATGAAACTACATGTACATACGACTGAAAATCCTGGTACAATTTAAAAACGTCTTATAAAATACGGATAAGGGATGGTCGGGTTTTCCTCTGCAAACTTTGTAGGTCGAAGAACAAGAGTTTACCCGGGAACAGATCTCTCTCTCTCTCTCTCTCTCTCTCTCTCTCTCTCTCTCTCTCTCTCTCTGCTGCTGCCTCACCCACCCCTGTCTCTCTGTCAGTTTTTCCTCCCCCAAAATAAACCCAAGCAGCCAAACAAACAAAACTTGAATTCTTTCTAGCACAGAAATATAAACAGCTTAGTAAATGTTTAGGAAATAGTCTGCCCACCATTGTACTCCCAAAGAAGCTCTTCAGCACTTCATTTTGGTAGAGAACCACTTTGATCCAAATATGTCAAGTACCAAGTATGGAAGAGCTAAGTGACACATCTTCGTGGCTTCAGTACATTATTCGAGTGGAGGACCTTATTCTACTTATATTAGGCTACTACCCTACCCGATCCCATATTATGTGTTTTGAAATTTTTATATAACGTGTTCTCTTAACATTTAATTAGAAGAAGAGTGTCTAATTGGAAGGGGGGGGGGGGGCAAAGAGGGGTTGTGTTGGTATAAGGTCAATCAACTAGTCAAGGAGGACTTGACTGAAATAGAGCTTAATGAAATAGAGCTTAATGAAATAGAGCTTAATGAAATAGAGCTCCAGGGTTATTTGATTGCAATTCTTTTGTGTCCCCATCGACACGCGTTACAGATGATCATTACGGTTTTCAACGATAATTTGGCCAACCATTCAGACTATTCTTAACTGGTGCCTGTTGTGTAACAGTTAGACGTGCGTTCAGTTTAAACGTAGTCTTTTTTCTTACGGTACGTGGTGCCGGCGTATGTACCAATTTTGAGGCAGGCGTATATCTACGACTGTCTATGAATAGAAGGTCTTGGACATCTAGCTCTCACTGGCGAAAATCGAATTCAAACGAGACAGGGGTAGGCCTAAACAGGTGGGTAACGGGGAAAGATCAGGTATGGACTCTATAGGTTTTTTTTAAAGAGCATCCGAGCAAAAAAATGAATGGAGAGCCATGATCGCCGATGCCTACCACACAATGGCACTTGATGATGCTGATAACTACGACTGTGTCGACTATAAAGTTTCGTTGAAGGGCGCGTGAGTCAATAGGTAAGCATTTAATTCTATAGTATGATGACTCAATTCCGCAACGTACTGGTCGATATACGCATATTTTTTTAGTTACGTGGCACCAGTTTGGAGACAGACATGTTCATAACGAACTGTGTCGACAATAAAGTTTCCTCGCTGGGCGTATAGAAGTAAGCGAGTTAGTAGATCACTAAGATGTCCCCGGGGTTTTATGCGCCCACATAATTTAGCAAAATTTAATCATTTTTTTGCATAATTTCTGACGATTTTCCTTTATCATTCTTTGTTTAAACTTACAGAATCGATAATTTCACATTTTTGGGCTCAGTTAGCTTAATTTCATAATTATTTTTTTTCTCAGAAAACCGCGGAGACAGAATTAGTGAGGTTGACCCTGCACCGTCCGTCCTTCATCTTATTCTGTGTATCATAGACTCTGTCACCCGGACCCTATTGCTTCAAGGTGTAAGCCAACAAGTTACCAGAAATATCTGTCGTGTCTGAAGCTAATGCAAATTGAGGCACTTGGGTGTTAGTTTTCTATAGACAGCTTTCACAACATAACGAACTGATAGAGATCACAGGGCTGCCCGAAAGCCCTGAGCGTATGTCTATGATAAAAGTACGGTACGTTATTTCACGTTCCAATGTAGGTCAGCATGTTCGTCGCATGAAACACAGTGGGTTTTCCCGGTAGGCGAGTCGCATAATTTAGTCCAATAATAATAAACATGAGTAAAGAGGACACATCAGACAAATTTTTATCATTAATATTGTGGAAAAATAAAAGTGACAAAGAAGCAACAAGAGGATGATCGATAGAGAAATAGGGTAAAACTTGTAGTATGCCAGTTGCTCCCAGAGAGAGAGAGAGGGAGAGAGAGAGAGAGAGAGAGAGAGAGAGAGAGAGAGAGAGAGA
>NW_004797290.1:2235072-2254572 GCF_000002075.1 Aplysia californica | reverse complement strand
ACACGTACACACACACACGCACACACACACACATACACACAGAGACTAGATCTAAGTCCTACGTATCGCACAGCCATGTAGTTTTATCAATACTGAAACTACATGTAGTTGACGGTGGGTTTTTTTCAATATGTTAAGAGAGAAGCACTTTGTCACCAGAATCATAATGGCCAGCCATTTTGTGCAGGAAAAAGGTAAGATAGTATAGGCAGACAGAAGTAGGAGAAGGAAAGAAAATGAGGACCAAAGGAAAGAAAATGAGGACCAACTACAAGTGTTGACTTACACAAATAATGTTCCACCAGACCCGCTCACCCCCAAATGCAGAAAAGAATGTAGATCTACTTGTTTCTAGGCTAGACCTGTTTGTATTTCGGCTGTCTAGTCGTAACACTACAAGTAGTATACAGACAGACGTACTTCTTGTATGATAAAGCTCCAGTCTCTATTGGTTACAAGCAACTAAAAATTTGTGGCGCAACTTATCCTCAGATATCTTTTTAACGTCTGGACTATGTCACACACACAATACTATGCCCTGCACTTTGTATAAATGTGTCTCAATTTAATCATATTTTCCCACAACAACTGAGGCTAGATTTGAAATCTTATCTTCATAAATGTACGCGAGGCAGCGTGGTGAAATCAGGCGCTTATCAAAAGAATGAAATTGAAGATATAGGAATTTTCCGGTCGGTTTGACAATTTTTGTCTTTTTCTTTTCTTTTCTTTTTTTTGGTTTTTTTTTTGGATTCAGCACCTCTAATGTCCATGTAAGAACCCATTTCTGTGTGGACTTTGCTAAAAAATAATGACTGAAGGCACAAAAAAGTACATTTTCAGTTTCAACAGACTCAAGGGTTGGAATTCAACAAACTTTGGCGACTATTTTCTCACTAACTTTCCTTCTGAAACCAGGCGGCCCACACTTCCTTCAATTGCAAATATTTCGACCTTTATTCAAGGTAGACCTAGAATCTAGATAGGTATTTTATTCATCGATGACATGAACACGCTTTAGGATGATACCAATACCTCCACATTATGGAAAGGTCATTGTAAGGTTGAACTTGTCCAAGGCGGCCATCATTTGTCGAGGAGAAAAGTGGTTGTCTTAAACAGGCGGACGTCTTGGGCAGTGTCCTAAATAATACTATTATTACCACAAAAACAAAACAAAACAACAACAACAACAAAAATATAGAGGGGACAGGTGATTGGGAAGTAGTCGTTTGTACTGGGGGTCTTCTCGGAAAAGTGACTGTTAGAGCCTAGAGCAGATATATATTCGACTGATCAGGGGTTTAATTGGTCATCGCAAACAGTGAACTTTTCTTCCTTTTTTTAAAAGAATAAAAGTAGTAATTTTAGTTGCGCGTTGTGACTTTTCCGAGGCAAGTACACTACATTATGTAGAGCAATGACGTGCCAGCACTTCTGACAAGTTCAGAGTCTGAGAGCCCTCGTTATCACCTCAGGCCGGGGCTTACGTGTGAGCTCGGGCACTGACCCAGGTAAGAGAGAGAGAGAGAGAGAGAGAGAGAGAGAGAGAGAGAGAGAGAGAGAGAGAGAGAGACGAGCCAAATCGATAACAGCTGCTGGTGTTTCCTCACGCATCAATTCCTGTACGGAACAGAGAGATCTAATCCACTACAACAGCTACCGTTGATTCTACTCTACTAACGGCCCTCTGTATAAGACAATCACCTTTACAAATTTCTGAATGTCCACTTCCCATTTCGCCCAGGGTGTTTTTATTTTAGCTTTGAAAATTAAAACAAAAATAATGACACTGTGTAAGACGTTCACCTGTCTTTAAAAAAAGTTTTAGATCTAGATTCTAGTAGAGGTTTTACGGCGCTCGACTCGAAACTGCATAAGGTCATATGAGCGCCAAGGGGTGGATGCCAACAGAGAATCTTTATAGGGAATCAGACTTACTCTGCTCACCTCTCTTGCTTCAAGAGCACAAAGTCTGCTTCGACTATCAAGGCACCCCGGAAATATTGAGTCACAAGAGTGTGACAAACACACAAAAGAAGTAGAGGAAAATGACGATAGAAAGGATAAGGAAAGAAAAACCAGCAGTTCCCTGTTGCAGTTCAGGAACAGTTATGAGCATGACATTGATGAATGATCCCATTAACAATTACAATTCTGCTGTGCCTAAGAACTCGAGATATCAATGCCCCCCCCTCCCCCCCTTTGGGAATGGCCTAAAGACTCTTCAGTCAGTAACACTGTCCCCGGGGGGGAGTCACCAGTTTAAGACTCCTCGACACAATGAGTGACCGTCTTGGACAATTTTGGCTACATTTGTTACTTACTTGTTGGCTTGGACAATAGCTTGGTGGATGAGATACAGGGAATCAGGGGCGAGGGTCCAGCACAGCCTCCAACAGTGCAGGGGTTTGTGGGCGTGCATAACATAGCACAATACATAATATTATTATATTGTATCTATAGGCCTATGCATCAATATATAATATATGCATACTTGGGTGTTTCTGGGTTGGGGAGGGGGAGCAAGGGTGTGTGTGTGGGGGGGGGGGGATATGTGTGTTGTGTGTGTGTATGTTTAAAAGAGAGAGACAAAAGAAAGAAAGAGAAAAGAAAGAGAGAGAGAGAGAGAGAGAGAGAGAGAGAGAGAGAGAGAGAGAGAGAGAGAGAGAGAGAGAGAGAGAGAGAGAGAGAATGACAAAACGAGAAAACAAGCTAAAATAAAAAATGAAAAATAATACAGATAAGGCAAAACATGAATAATTTCCTGAATTATTTTTATTCTTATTAAAAGAACATTAAAACACTGAGAAGGCGGAGACTAAAATATATGTGAACACAGCTACATCTCAGTGAATTTGCCACAATTAAAACATCCATGACCAATCAAAGTCTTAAAAATATATTTTGTCAAGAGTGAAGAAGCATTAAAAAAAGTTGACTGACACTTTGAATGCAAAAATTGCTGTAAATTTTATTAGAGCCAGAAGAGAAAGTTTTAAAAAAAAATGTCTTGGGACATAATGTAAAATGAGTAATAGATTGGCCGAGAGAGCCATTAGTACAATATAACTGTGTATATTACTAGGTAAGTTACAGCTTAAAAAAACCGTCTGTGTATCTCTTGTTCCCGTTGTCTTGTAAAGGATAACATATATATAACAACACAAAAACATCCGTAAAAAAACTATTTTAAAAAACAGGTAAAAAATGAACCAGAACTTCAGGGAGCCCAACTCTTGGGTCACTTGTAACAACTCTTCCAGGGCAGTGTGAGGTATGCACGGGTAGCCTATTCTATACAGGCGTGTCACAGTTAGCGAATGCACACAGGTGATGACTATACAATACCGGTGACAGTCATTACAGAAACAGGGATTTGGTTAATATCAAACTAATCTCAGCAAAAGCCTAGGCCTGACTGTAAAGAATACAAATTCAAGGATGTCTTTTACTTCACTTGCTTATTTTACACATGTGCTTGCATAGAAGTACAACTGCTCGGACAAACTGCTGTCTGAAAAGCAAAAATTATGCACAATAATTTGTTAACCCTTCGTCATTCCCCTAAAATACTGCAACAGTGGGAAATCCCATTCAGTGACAAAAAAATACCATGGAGAAGAGTAAGCACATCCTTTCTAATGCCTGCAGCAAAGAGATATTTATAATGATAAAACTATACAACTTTGAATGTCTTGAAGAATATAAATTTGTAGTCCATTTACCATAGACAAGGATCAAGTCAAAAGTGCACAATGTTAGCCTTTGTGTTCTTTTAAACAATATATATGCATACTTTCATACAATAGCACACATCTATATATAGCATTAAAAGTTGGGATTTTTAGAGTGCTTTTAACAGCCTACCAGACACAGAAGAAATACTGGTAGTCATTTTGAAGGTAGGCCATTTCAGCTGCTAAATGTAAGACTCCACCATACACCATTTTGAAAAGTGACATTTGATGGAGTCTCATACTGAGCAGTCGAATTTGATATAGCTGAAAGAACGAGGAAAAAGGAAGGAAAGACAGCAGAGATGAGACATCAGAACACACAACAGATCTGCCCATCTTATCAAAGCCATTCTTATGTTCTATTCAAGTACACACAAGGTTGTTTTCCGAGCTGACATGGGGGGGGGTGAAAATTAAAGTAAACTGATTGCAATAATCAGTCAACGTTTACTCTCATTTTGAATCACCACATCAACTAACATAAAATATATTAACTAGTTTGTGCCTTTGTTAAAGCTGTAGAAATAGTTTTTAAGTAAAGCCAACATCACACGCTAGAGTGAACCTGAGTGGGTAAGCTAAAACATCAAGGGCCAATTCGTTAGTTACAGTACCGGTAGTCTGAATAATGAATAGCACATTAACACAATAATGGACAGTTAGTACCCGGAAAAAGAAAGGTATAAAACAAGTGGGGAAGGGGGAAAATAAGAAGTAGAAGCAACCACTGGCACCCTCCAACTACCTGCAAGACCAGTCTACAAAAAAACCCCTAAAAACTTTAGAAATGCAGGTACTTTTACACCCGCATCGACAACTATGCCTCTCATGGGTTACATTGAGCAGTCGAATTTGATATAGCTGAAAGAACAAGGAAAAAGGAAGGAAAGACAGCAGAGACGAGATATCAGAACACACAACATATCTGCCCATCTTATCCCCGCTGAGAGGGATACATCCCAAGAGAAAGACAGATGCTCGGAACCCCCCCCCCCCCCCCGCCCCATCCAAGAAGCGTATTTAGGTCTCTCACATGTGACCGCGGAACACCCAACTGCTGCACCACAGACACCTGCAGCCATACTGTGTGCCAATTTTTTTCAAACTTGAATGAGACAGACTAGATATGAAACAAACAGTTTTAACAGGAGGATCACTTTCTATATCCTGTAATAAAGTGGCTAGATGTTCAATGCCCTAATCTACACAATTTACGTGTACATCATTCAGAAGGCAGGCGGCGAGTCGAGGCCACCTTAAGCTGTGTGGTCTACATTCCAGCAGAAAGATGGAGACGTTCCATAAAGCATCTTCCCAAAGTTAATTCGCTTCTTCAGTGAGCAACGGAAAGAGCCAAACCATTGCAGCAGAGATGATGCTAGGTAAAATCCAACAGAAGCTACTATCAACTATCAGGTTCATGAGTGCTTTACAATAAAGGAATTACCCAAGATGACTTGGTGGGTATAAATAACAGATGCGTCTGTACATTCTGCATTTTCACAAGCTTTCTACCCCTGGGATATAAGTAAAATCTTGCCCGTTTACCAGCCTTTGTGGGACCCCCTATAACAGCAGCATATTCTTAAAATTTTTTTTAAAGAACCTAAGCATATGATCTATAAAAATTTATACCCGAATTCTTGGCCACAGAAATAGGTAAGTTTCGATGAAGTATAGATTTATAATGTGTAAATCTGTATGATTGGTGTATAGAGGAATGTATTATCAAAGCCCAACAAGACTATCCAGGTCTAGTGAGATAAAAACTGCTGTTTGTAAAGACACAAACTAGCTATACATAGTTTTGGATTGATATAGTAGGAAAAGCATGCTTCACTGCCACTTTATCTCCATAGTTACTGAGACAAACGCACACATATGCCTAACTGTCGTGCAAGTACAGCCAATACTATGAAAGGTTTTTTTTTATAAATCTGTTTTTGATGCTCATTGCTCAGAATACCAACATCTGTGGCATAATGGTCAAGCTCTTCATGGTTAGATGTTAGATGAAGAAGACAAGAATTGATTCAATTTGTGGAAGAGGACAATTTTTGTGTCGAGTATCTTAGTTCGTCTGCTGATATGTTATATTTCACTAACCTTGGGTTGACCCGAAGAAGCCCACCTCTTAAATATAACTCAACTGTGTCCATAGGGGAATGAAACATTTATGCCTACAACTCACACAAAAAAAAAATGCTCAGGACTTTCTAAATTCTTAGAAGATAAACTTTAGAGTAGATCTGCATATATACCATTGCTCATTGTAAGACTTTGTTATATGTCACTTTTTAAAATAGCATATGGCAGAATCTTACAAAAAGCAATCGACCTGTTGGTTTGTGAACGAAAACGGGTCATGGAATTTTAGAGGGGCTTACAATTGAAATTCTAGCAGGATCCACAACCCGTCCATTGTAAAAAGTAAAAAAGTAGCAAGTGTTTGTGTTTAACCATATAAACTCTATGACTAGATGAAACTTTCATCAGTGTGAAAATAACCAAATTCTGCCCTGTAGTTGTGTATTATTTGTGGCAATATACCACAGAGACATATATGCTTGTGTAGCCTATGAGTTCTTGGTTCACTTTGCTTTGGTTCACTGGGAAAATCTACATAATCAAAGTTGACATCACACTCAAGGGACTGACACAGGAGTATGCTGGTATATGACACCACACGTCAACAACAGCAGCAGAAACAACAACAGTATATATTACAATATGTATAGATATCTTTTTACATGATAAAACTGCAACAAAAGGTCTCTGGAATTCACAGAAATCTTACACTTACAAGGACAGCACAGTGCCAGAGAAGGAATTTTTTCCAAAGGGATCCCATTCCCATTATATTTATCACCCCTCTATTTTGTTACTTTCTTTGGTCGATGCTACACCTCTGCATCTCTCATCACTCCATTTCCACGTGGCACATTCAAAGAGAGGTACTGAATGCACAAAAATAAAACAAAAATTCTGATATTATATGTATACGCTGTATATCCGCGTAATTATATTCATTTCTCCTGTTGAGGAGATTTTATTGACGGCATACATGGTATGCATCAGCAGCACTGACAGAAACAGATCATTACTCCGTGTTCACCCAAAGAGGTTATAGATAATACTAGCGTTTGCGGCAGTGACAGTACCCGTGTCAGACATGGGGACCTTCTTTTCCAGATCGGCATGGCTAGTGCACTCCCATTTACATGAACAACCTGAGCCCCCACCCTGTTCCTCATGAGCTCAAGTATATTAAACACTGCCCTGCCCCCCACATTTCAGTGCAAGGTTGTAGATTTCCTCCAAAGACCTTCAAGCGAGAGTCCTGAAAAGTACTCATCCGTCTGATTGCACACATATCTTGCCTGTAAGGCTCAGCTTCTCAGGGTGGACACATGCAGCCCTCAATCATTTATGTGGGTGATATCACTGCCACAAACTCTAGTACTAAAAAACAAATACTTGTATAACCTCTTTGGTGTCTACTAAATTCATCTAAAAACAGCATCTGACCTACAAGTGATGCATAGCTGGGCTACTTCTGTACATTCACACAGCTAGACTCACTTTTTCAATCATTCAATATTCCCAAAAACCTCTTCTCTAATAAAAAAGCAGCAATGTATTACCTAGTTTAGTTTTAGTGAGAGTTTTCACGGCACTTACAACACAATAGTGTCATATAAGTGACGAATATCAGAAATGTTGTAGAGAGAAACAAAATAAAAAAGGAGAGAGATGTTTGATAGGAAAAAAGCAGCAAGCCCCACATGATCAACCACCAACCACCCACAACGTATTTCAAACCAGAAAGACAAAAAATCCACAAAAGTTGGCGCTAAAAACAACAGAGATGGTCACGTCCTGCACCCTTTTCACAACAGCCAGGGATACGTAAGGGGAGGAAAAACTAAAATTAATTTGTTCTTTGCAGCACTTTTTGGTGCATACGAATACGATGGTCTGCCCAGGAGCCACATGTAAGTCAGAACTCTACAGACCCATTCTTTAGGCCACCTAACCAGAAGTCAACACAATCTATCTTGGCAATCAATTCCACGTAAAAGGGAAACAAACCCCTTTTCAATCTAGAATATTGCACAAACTGACAATCGTTATTATATTGGGTTTTTTTTGTCATAGTAAAAACTCGCAGACAAAGAGAACTATACCTCAAAATATTTGTACTTCTAAGATAAGCTGCTAAGCAGCAAGTGAAGTGTACTTTGCTCAGCAAAGAGATTCACCACAATAAACAACAGCTTTCCAGATCCTGCGAAGGAATGTATTATAATATATATATATGTAATAAAATTACAAGGTGAAAGCTGGAGAAGATCTGAAAATTGATTGTCTGTAAAATGAAATCTTCAGCTTAGATCAAAGTCAGTTTTGATTTCTTTTTTAAGTCTCAATTTTTAGTTTTGAATATTTAGTCAGAAATAAGACTTCTATTTTGGAAATTTAACCCTTTCAGTCCTGTTTTTGATAATTGTCAAATTAGGGGTTCAGTGCCAACTTAGACAATCATCAAAAAATCAAGTTGGGTTTCATTTAACAATGTTTGGATAATAGATAATTTTCAATTACATTTCCAAATAGGAAACAGTTCTATGCCGAAATAAATGTTTTTAACAAGCCTTTTTGTACAGTGGTGTAAAATTATTATTTCACCCATTTGCAGCTTGACTCTTCCTTGTTTGCGAAAATTTAGGAGACTGGCACTGAAAGGGTTAAAAATAATAGCAGAAAAGCTGTTGTTTGTGGTCTACAATTACTTTGTAACTGCAGTCACTGACTATTTGAAAGTCAGTAAAAAGGGAGCTGGCAGATTTAAAACAATCTGTCGGCTTGTACATGATATCTGGTGCATATTATATTCTTAGTTTCATTTTTTTTAAAAACAAACAGTGGAAATAACCACTTTATGTCTACACAGCAAGCAAATAAGCTTGGTAACAATTGTAACTAATAAAAGTAAAAATAGAGAGTGCATTTTATAACAAATGCTGTAACAAACAAAAAACAATGCATCAACACATTGCCTAAATTGGCATGCTAACAATGTCATTCTTTGGACCTTATTAACTAAGAATTCTCAAAACACAAAACACTGACGGATTAAAAACCAGGTTACAAACAATCTTTATCACATCACGCTTTTCAGATAACTAGGAAAACAGATGTGATAACACTGAAGACAAAATTTGACTGTTTAAAACGGTTTCTTTGATTCTCACCCTCCCTGAAAACCCCCCCCCAAGACATTGTGAATATTGTCTCAGCCGTTGAACTACCCAGCAACTGAGAGAAGACTAGCTCTATAACCAGTAAACCTGGTGCTCTCACAAAAATGGAACAACAGCAAGGGTGGTGACATATAGTAGAGAGAGAGACGTTTGAACGCACATCACACACAACAGGAATGATTTCAAATGTTCTGCTCCCCTGAAGACACAAATCAGATAATTAAGGTGGTAGGTTGCTTCCTAACTCCCTGTCATAGACATAGCAAATCTCCACAAAGTGGAATATAGCATCCCACGAGGCTGACAGAAACACCCAGTTCAATAACTTTCCCGAACGAGAAGCAAACTTGCGATTTTTTAGCGTGCAAATAGCAAAGAGCCTAATCATTACACCACAGATGTCACTGACACTGAATGGAACGGGGAAAGCCCAAATGTGAGAATGATCCACAAACAATAGTAACATATTGCTTGGACCAACTACTTTTTGATTAGGCCAAACTCCAATATTTGTGACAATCAAAAGAAAGCAGATTTTGTTGTAAATAGACTAGCTCAGTATCCAAGCACATCTTGTCTTGAATTTGCTGCGGGAAAAAAAAGAAACAAGAGAAACATTTTCTCATGTCTGTTACGTCTGATATGACTAAAATAATACCAGAATATGCTAAAATTCATCAATGAAAACCTTGGAATATGAGAATAATGGTGAAACACCAAACCAATGTGCCAGGACCTGGACAATAAAGATGTATCTTATCTTATTTTATAATTGACGTAGGAATATGACAATAATCCACAATTGTTCGAGCCACATTTCAATTTTACAAGTTAAAAAGCACAACAACATATACAAGACAGCACCATAGTATTGCCCTTAAACATGGATCCAAAAGCACATCTAGAAAACCTTTTACTTGAAGTTGTCACCAAAACCAACAATTATTGAAAGCAATGACTCAACTAAGTTTCAACAAAACATACTCATCCCTTCATAAGGAATAATTATTACAAATAGCTCTACACTGAAATGCAGAACAACACAGAAACAAGAAGTAGCCTTGAAAAAGCCTCCCCAACACCATGAGTAATTGATAAAGAAGAACAATGCCAACTTTTCTTTTCAACTCCTCATTACATTAGACAACCAATGATGGGAAAACACACGGTTGCCTTGCTATTAGTAGTGTTATCATTGTCATAATGGGATGTTCTCATTTCCTGACAACATCAGAAAACTCACAGGTAGGAAATATTCCTTCACTGAACAAATTAATTTCCCACAGGATCAAGCAAAAAAACCCTCCCAAAAAACAATATGAAAATCACAACAAAAATTTGATCAATCATAGCAAAAGTATAACGGTGAAAGAAACAACCAAACACTGTAACCAAAAAGTTCATTGGGTAGAGTTTGATAACCGGAGAGCAGATTGTCATAGTCTCAATTACATCACGTACACAAGTAACAATTTACCTCAACATGGTTTTGGACTGGCTGTTCAATATGTATGTCAGCTATCTCTATCAAATATGCACCAATCAGTGGCTGTACATTCTGTAGCTGAGCAAGAAACAAGAACAATATTTTCATATACAGAGAAAAATCAGCCCCTTAAATAAAATAAACCTGGCTTAAACAACAGAGGAGTATAAAACTAGGTGTAAGGGATAAACTACTTTTGTTAAATGTTGCACATGAAATATGAATATTTGACATACACATGCCAGAGAACCAATAAAAATAAAAGCAACAAAATTAAAAAGGAAGAAACACTACGAGGTACCCTGAGCACATATGGCACACGGAAGAAGAGATACAAACACTTTATTAATAACATCACTAGGGTATCTACTCTGAACCTTGATGTAAGGGAAAGTCGATATCTGGTATTTTCTCTTATCACTGGTGAAGTTTGTACCAAATAAAAACTTTCCTATCGTGTGTCTTACACATATATCTATATTTAAATTACACATAGTCCTGCAGCAGACAAACAAAAGCACATTCTCACATAAAACCTCCAGTCACAGCATTCAATGGCTTGAGTCCATACCATCGCCCAGCTGTTCAGACGTCTTAAGCCCAAAATTTGGAACAATTTTTATCTATTGTAGATTTTTAAAATCTGTGGTATCTGTGCATGTGCACAAGAAATATTTTATCGAAAATCAAATTCTAAATGTTGACAAAAGCAAGCACTAATACATAATTTAGGTATAATTGTTTAAAGAATGAAACAAATTTTTTTCTCTCTCTCCTGAAAACTTTGATTTCTGGGCTTGGTACATTTAAACAGCTTGCCGACTAAATATATACAAAGAAGAGTTTCACTGGACATCCAGCAACGATGTGAATACAGCACCGGGCTGTGCCTGTACTGAAGCAATAGAGGGAACAAAACTTTTTTTACAGGGTAAGTGCCTCCCCGATTGCTCACTCTCATTATTGGTCTTCCAGTCCTCAAACTTTTGAGAGCATCTACAATTCCAAGGAGCTCAAAATGTATCTTAATTTTATTATTTGTTTTTTAAAAAGTTTGATGGCACTTGCAACACAATTAGGTCACATAAGAGCCTTAGATTAGAGGTGTTACAAGAGAGTAACAAGCGCAGAAAAAGAAGGAGGCGAGATAACAACGATGGAAGTTTGATATGAAAGAAGGAGCGAGCCAAACCAGAGCACCCATCAACCACCCACCAGCATCCATAATACAAAGTAACTCAGAATGTGTGTAGATGTACACAAAAAGACAGCTGGATTAATAGCAACAATTGGCATACATCTACAGAACAGGGACAAAGACAGAAACGGTTAAATTAAATATAAACTGTATAAAAAGCTCACGTAAAGTAACAAGACTGCATATACGACCCAATTGTGAAAACAAAGCAGGAAAAACGTAAGAAACAAAATAACCTATCCCCTTCCATATTTACGTATGCATTGCAGCAATTTTTTTCAAAACTTTTGTGCCTCTTTCCCCTCAGATGCTCAACATCTGTAGTGAACACCCCAAATTATCACGACTGATATTTTCAAACTCTCTACAGTGATAAATACAGAAAAGTTTAAGCATTTAATCCCTTTTTGTGCATTTTAAAAGAGAGGAACTTTTCAAACTCTCTACAGTGATAAATACAGAAAAGTTTAAGCATTTAATCCCTTTTTGTGCATTTTAAAAGAGAGGAACTTTTCAGGTTTGAAGCTGAAAACAGGAAGAGTATTACTCCAACTAAAAGTAAAAAATCCTTCTTACCTGAACGATAACTCCATTGCCACAATTAAATCAAAGTATGAATACAGGAAACTTTGAGTATTGAAACCGTCAAATAAAAACTAGGCCAATATGTCAATAAATCAATAAGTGGATGAACAAACAATTTTCCCTGTAAGCTGAGTAATTAAGCAAAAGAAAGTGCATCTTGATCTATACTCTTAACACTGTTCAGAGTAGCAGGTAAAGACAGCTACCCAGGGTATTGATGACACTCATATATAACATGTCTCGTTAGAAAACACTCAAGAAATGAGTAAAATATTGGATGCAAAATGAAACCTTCATCATAAAAGACATCAAACAAAATGGAACAAAGAGTTTTGTAACATGTCAATAAGCAACAGAAATCCTGATACAATGTCACCAACCACAATTACTGTGAAATGCAATGTAACATTTCCTTAACTGAGGTTTCTTTACAACAGCCCTCCCAATCTCCCCTAAAAAAACCAACAACAACAAAAACAATTTAAAAAACAAACAATAAAAAACCAATAAAAGATAACAACCTTCCTCCCTCTGATATATACATAAAATACAGTTCTTTAGAAATCAGTTGAACATTTGGGGAAAAGAAATCCTGTAAAAGAATATGGTTACTTGCAAACTGCGGCAGGCAAATTAAAAAAACAACAGCCGTAAAAATGCATCAGGCAAACAGGTATAAAGAAAATGCATCAGTAAACATAGAACACCCTAACTGTGAAACTTGGAATTGAACTGTCATGGAATAAAATAGAATAAACACAGGAGTTGAATAAATGAAATCAATTTCCTTCATTGCTGACTTTGAGATAGAGAAAAACTTACAAAACAATATATATTAATGAAAACAGGTATTGGTAAACATTTGAAATTGATGCTCAGTATAAACAAAACCCCAGCAGGTGGACAGGGCTGCAAACTCGTAAAGCTTTGCCCACCTCAACTAAGCTTCTATCAGTATACTGCCCATAGTTAATCTACAGCATTACAATCAGTAAGAATGAAACTCAATTGCAGGTGAAAAGAATCAAGCACGTATCATATAATGAACGATATTCTATCCTGCATTCTCCTACTTTCCAAGCTCATTTGTACCATGTCACAATCATCAACATAACAAATCATATACTAAACAATACTATATTTACAAATTTCACACATTCATCAGTGATCAATTGGTGGAAGGCATCGTTATCATTACCGTGCAGGTGAGAAAGAAGAAACAACAACAACAACAACAACAAGAAACACAACCAGTAGGTTGGTGCTGAGCACAGTAGTCACTGGAAATTCCATTCTAAATGGAAGCATGGCAAATGAAAGACACTGCTTTTGACAGCCAGGTCACACCGAACAAGGCGAGATTGCATTCTCCTCTACATGATTAGCATGATCTAAAACATTTTCAGCATTTCGAGACTTGGAATAGATCAGAAAAGACCCCATCTTATCTTATCATACATCTTCTTAAAATAAAATAAACCTCATTATCCCAAGAGGTAAGTCTCCGCATAGATTCACTCAAACAGTAAAAAAAACATCATCACACATAAGGCATGGGATGAGCCAATAAGCAATGTAATGTCAACAGTGGAAACATGATAGAAAAATAATTATCTGCTGAAGTTACACATTCTTATAGGCATGTAATGTTGCAAGCCACTCATGCTTTGAAACACAATGTGGTTCAGCAAACTGGGCATTGGTGGCTTTGAATGCGATGCACAGAGGATGTGACTTTGTCAAATTGAAAGGCTGAACTTGCTCATAGTGACTTAACTCCACATCAAAATCCCATTTAGAACACAGTTTTTCATGTATTCCAATGCCAGAACAATACCATGGCATGCCCTTCATCTTTGACAAGTTGTACTTTGTATGCACCCTATAGGAAGCCTGCCAAGACACTACACATACAAGAAATGGACGGGGACTTCTAGTTGCCGCAACAAGTTGGCCAAAATTCATATTAAGCCTGTTTGGATGAGAAAAGCCACCAGCGAAGATTTACGTCAATAGTCAGCCAAGTAGACATGAGAAGAACAGAGAAAAAAAATTATAAGCCTGGTTTAAAAATAAAAAGCCCATGTAAAAACAAGTCATGCTCTTAAAAGACATATATATGCATTAAATCTCAGTTAAATAAGTGATAGCATCTAGCTTATAGTTTTGATGTTAAAAAGGAATAATGTTTATTCGGAGCAAATGAAGTCTATTTATTTTGTTTTTGATTTCACTATCTACTAAACGACTAAAGAAGTGTTGAAAGTGACAATTGTAATAAAGTGAAGATTGTAAAGGTCAAATGTCGATACCAATATATGCAAAAAAGCATACACACTAATTGCCAAATACAACAACCATGGCAACATTTTAATTTTTTTGTAAATAGCGTTGATGTTTCTGATATGTTTATTACATATAAGTAAGAAGTGTTGTCAGAATTTCTTTTAAAAATTCTTTCTGCAGACTTTGTAACCAAATTTGGGTAGCTGCATTTTTTAAAACTTTGATCCTTTTTCGTTTCTTTTACTTTTATAAGACCTCATCGTCATGCGATAAATCCAAACAGAACTAGTGACAAAATGTATTAAGGTTGTCATCTTACTTCTAATACTAAATTATTTTACATATCTTCGGTAGAAAGTAAAAATCAAGCGATTGCCTGAGTCTGGGCACTGAATTATGACCATCATTTTTATCCACAAGAACTTTGCAATAACATTAATATACTGTTGATATAAATAGCAAGCCTCAAAAGCCCCATAAACACATCCATATCACCACTTAGTAGCCAATGATTAAATTTATGAGCCAAGAGAAATTGTGCTGCAAGACTGCAAAAACTGACACAAGCAATCCTAATTACAACTTTTAAATAACTATGCAACACAAATGTTGTTGGAACCAACAGTTTTGAGTGACAGTACACAGACAATTTTTAAGTAATATAAAAACTTGTCCATACATCTATGATGATGGAATCATTGTTGCACTTAGACCATTTGAAAACAAGACCCATCTGAACTTTACCAAATTGTTTTGCTGTAATTTGATCGGAACAATGACAACATACTTTTCAACTGCAACTTACTTATAAAATAAAAAGCAGAAATTTCACAAATACATTTTCAAAGGGTCATCTTTACGAACACAGGCTATATTTAATAAACAGTATTTAATGTAAAGACCTCTGGTACAGTCAGAAATGAGGCATAGTTCACCTGTCCCAAATCATATATTCCAATTATAATTTTATTTACTTCTAGAATCTTAAGAGAAAAGGGGCCACAATTGTTAGTGTCATGACACAGTGAAATCAAGCACTCGTAAATTTTTCAGCATATGGAATTATTGGTCTTATTTTAAATTAAAGTTCGTAGATTTGCTGTGCTTTTGATTTTAAGAAATACCCACCTATCTTTAATAGAAGTCGAGATTTTGTGATTGAAGAAGGTGGGAGTCGCCTGGTTTCAAAGATAGAATTAGCGAGAAAATGGCCAAAAAATGTCAATTTCTTCAATTTCATTGTTTAGACAGCCGCCTGGTTCCACAATGCATGCAACACATTTGACTGTTAGTGTTATACACTGCTATAAACGCATTTTTCATTTTTTCTAAATAACCCTGCTTGTCCCGGTCTGCCCATGCCGAGTGGAATAATATCCGCGGGAAAAAGATGGTGATCCACAATAGAATATCTACCTGTAATGTAAACTAAACTCATGTCAAAAGCTTGCAGGTTGAAGAGACAAATCATCACAATCCAAACACCGGTACAATTACTCAGGAAGCAAAGAGTGTCAGTTTTAGTAAGAGTTTTATGGCCCTTGCAGCACAATTAGGTCAAACAAGTGCCAAAGATTAGAGGTGTTACAACAGAGTAACACACTACGAAAAAGAGGAGAGATACAGACCATAGTTATTTGATAGGTTAGAAGGAGAAAACAACACCAGAGCACCCATCAACCACCCACAAAGGAAAGTTTGTTAACAGAGAAAGAAAGGGGGATGGCGAGGACTGTACAGACTCAAAGATCATGGTTACTCTGAGACCATTTCGAACTCTATCCTATTTTCCTCTATACAGTATGCTGAAGTTTATTGACCTTGACACTATGATAATTCTATGATGATTGCGGATTACATGTAGTTTGCTTTATCTGCTAGCTTTCATCACTTAATTAACTCTTAAACTCCGGCAAGCCGCCCCCAGCGGACGGCGGCCTGAACCACTGTGCCTGTGAGCCACTGACAGCAGCTCAGGCACTTTCCTTTACAACAACTTCGATATCAAGTTACTGTCCGGCAATTGCCGAAAACAAGTCTCTTATACCTGAAGTTCATTCATTAGATGAAGAACTATCCAAATAGGTTAACTAGTTTCGATTTAATGACCCATTTAATTATGTTTTTGTCATTTTTAGATTTAGTACCAAAAACGGGCCCCGGCATAGTGGGTTTACCCCCCTCGCAGAAAAAAAGTCAATTAAATAACTAGATGTAGGGAAGCAGCCTACTGACTAACAGCAGACCTATGACAAACATCTGTTGCTTGAACTACATAACTACTTTTGGTAAAAATAAAGTGTGACCCCCACATGTCTTCCCAAATTAAAACGATCTCAGAACACTTGTTTCCTGTTCCTGAAAGGTATAGATGCAACCCCACTGTGATTCAAATGTTGCACACTATATATCACGCAGTTCAGAATGGGGGTAGGTGGGGAAAAGGGGTGGGGGGGCATACTTGACTTTTATCCTACTTCCATGATAGGCTCCAGTCTCTCTTCCTCAACTGGCACAGGCTCCTCTTCTTTCTCAGCACCTCCTCCTTCAGAATGAGACACGATGAAATCCGCAACACCATGGGTGCTTCCTTCCAGCCTGCTAATGTTACTGGCACTGCCTTTCCCGAGATCGTCTCGTTCCTCACCACAACCGCCTTTGTCATCATTTTCTTCATCGGAATTGTCACTTTCACTGTCTGAGATTCTCTGTAGGGCCCGCTCCAAGTCATCGAGTGAGTGATCATCATCGTCCAGTTCATCCTCTTGCTTACCAAGAAACAGGGCCATGATCATGGAAAATAGACTGGCCCCCATCAAGAGGAAACCTGACAAGAAATAACAGTTTATATTAATATATTAATACCTGTACAAAAGCAGTGACAATAAAATACCTTTCCAGAAATAAGAATCATAATAATTGTACAAAAGAAGCATCAATAAAATACCTTTCCAGAAATAAGAATCATAATAATTGTACAAAAGAAGCATCAATAAAATACCTTTCCAGAAATAAGAATCATAATAATTGTACAAAAGAAGCATCAATGAAATACCTTTCCAGAAATAAGAATCATAATAATTGTACAAAAGAAGCATCAATAAAATACCTTTCCAGAAATAAGAATCATAATAATTGTACAAAAGAAGCATCAATGAAATACCTTTCCAGAAATAAGAATCATAATAATTGTACAAAAGAAGCATCAATAAAATACCTAACCAGAACTTTTCAGACCTTGTGAAAACATGTGTAGGACTTTAAAATGTATTGATCACATTGTCTAACATGTCTTGTACCAAGACTTTTCATAAAAAGTCTGTGACATTTGACAAAATCCTGACAATGTCAGAAATCCAGATTTCCGATTTATTCAGAAAATCAGCACTTTTATAGAATAAAACACCTGGTTTTTCTTTTAGGGTGTTTATCAAAGATAACAACAAACTATGCGAAAGTGCCAGGATCCTTACCAGCAAATAGGAAAGATCTTGCAAAGCCAAGTTCCTTGACAATCATGCCTGGGAAGATCAAATAAAACACAAGAAACTTTTACTTTATGCAATTTGACTAACAAATTTTAATGTGATGAGAGAGAGAGAGAGAGAGAGAGAGAGAGAGAGAGAGAGAGAGAGAAAGAGGGAGGTACAGAGGTAAGGAGGCACAGACAGAGGCTCGGTGCACAAAGGAGGGTGTTAAAGTTAGTTTTAGTTTTAGTAGAGGTTTTACGGCGCTGAATAACAAACATAAAAAAGAAGAAGAGGAGATAAGGATGATAGATGTTTCACAGGAAAGAAGAAGCAAACCACACCAGAGCACCAGTCAACACCCACGGTGTTTAAGTTAGACAGCTGCACATGACACGACATAGTGATGTAGAGTGTCAGGTCTGGTGGTTTTTATCTTTATACTCCCAGAGGCGGGGTTGAGTTGGGTTGGAGTAACTAAACCATAAATTTTGAAAAAAAATAGCAATCAGGGGTGTTGCGATCATATTTTCAGAAAATTGCACCCAAAAAAGTCATGACGATTCAGTAGAATTCATAATAAAAACCCCTTGCAAATGTACGTTTCAAATAGCCACATTGGGGATTCAAACAGGAGTTATTCTAAACCCCCATCCAGCATGCCTCCAACCTTTTAACCCTATCCTTACATCGTGTTTTACTATCGTATCCATACTACATGGGGAACTTTGTGTCACCACTTTCCAAAGAGGAAATTTACTCATTAATCCGGTCCATATGCTCGTTAATCCGATCCGTACGCTTTGCATAGCAGTCTGTCAAAATGACTTTTTGAGAAATACCGAAAGTTTCAAAGAGATCTTCGCACTAGACGTATTCTAAAATGTGAAGAATACAACCCTGGAGGTATAAAATGACCCCAGGGCGTACGGATAGGGTTAAAACATAATTCCTTTTAAAAAGAATACCCTCCCTTCTATAACGCCCCCCCCCCTCACCCCCCACAAAAACCCCCCCCAACAAAAATAGCAAAAGGAATCCGGCAAAAAGAAAAAGAAAAAAACAAAAACCCCTCTAAAAAACCCCACTTACCAGCCAAGGGGGGCCCAATCAGATAGCCAAGGCCCTGGGACATGAGCAGGAAGCCGAAACCAATCCCCAGCTCCCCGATGCCCAGCAGGTCAATAGTGATGAGGGAGGTGAGAGGCACCAGGGCCCCGGTGTAGAGGCCCAGCAGACAGGAGACCACCACCTGCTCCATCATGGTGGAGGTGATTGCTGGACTGAGGGCCACAAACATACCGGCCACGCCTAAGCTACCTGACATATGGACAAACAAAAGAGATTTAACCCACATTGTGAGCCCTCCTGACCTCTTGAGGCTACTGTGCCCCTCTGCCTGAGCTCCTGAGTGATGTATTTTTAGTTTTTTAGTCCGTTTTTTTTAACGAGAGAGAGAGAAAGAGAGAGAGAG
>NW_004797290.1:2218090-2234829 GCF_000002075.1 Aplysia californica | reverse complement strand
AGAGGGAGGGGGGGGAGGGGGAGAGAAAAAGAGAGAGTGAGAAACAGAGTTTTAGTAAGAGTATTATGACACTTGTAACACAATAAGGTCATATAAGTGTCGAAGATAAGGTGTTATAAGAGAGTAACAAACACAAAAAAGAAGGAGGGGATAAAGACAATAGATGTTTGATAGGAAATAAGAAGCAAACCACACCAGAGCACCCACCAACCACCCACTGAGCGATATATTACTCTGATGATTCATATCATCATCAGAATCACATTCCACATCTGACTCGTAACAAAAAGGTCATGGGTTTGCGCCTCGTCAAGGGCCCGACGTTTGTGTCATTGGGAAAGGCACTTTACATGAATCTTGTTCACCTCACCCATGTGAGAATAGACAACTGGCTATAGACAGTGAAAAATCATGTCAGTCTGTTAGTGTTTGAATGCTTAATCGACTGCTGGCACAGTATGCTTCCTGAGAAGTTGAAAATGTTTCTTTAAGGTATAAGTAAAAATTTGTAAAGCGTTTTGAGCATGCTGCAGAGCATGGACATGCACTATATAAAAGCAATTATCATCATTATCATCATTATTGTTGTATATCAAAAGAAAGGAAAAATGTGACCATCATCTAGTTAAGATGTCATTAACCCCAACTCTACAGCTTCTTTAAAATGCCAAAAGTTTCACATTAAACTTCCCCCTCTGAAAACTACTTTGCTTTTAATAAAGAATCTCAACAAATTAAACAATGTAATACTTAATCTTATCTTTAAAAAAACCATCAAGACACACGAAAGGTTTTTACCTCATTTGCTTCAATCAAATGTGGTCTATTCAGATTGAAATTCAATTTATGCTAAGAAAATCCAATATTTAGCATGAATAAGGATAGGTAATTAGAACTTCAAAAAATACCTGTGAAAAGTAAAACAGGCCCAACATCTTTATCACCGGCTACCAGACCAGAGAGAAGTCGACCTATCATAGATCCAATTCCCATGGAGGTGTAAAGGAAAGACGCTTGCATTTTGTCTGTGCCCTTGCTGAAACAAATAATTTTTTAAAAGTTACTTTCTAGGTAATCTGGAAAACAGATTCTAAAACTCAGGGTATCATTATTAAAGAAATTTTCACAAATATACAGCCGAATCATGACTTTAACCTCAGTGAAATTCGAGATACATTACAAAAAGACAAAAACAAAACTGAGATACTGTTGAACCTGTTCTAGTGGCCACCTGTCCAAAGCAATCACCTGTACAAACGACAACTTCCCATTTCTCCCCCCCTTAGCTTTATTTATATTACAATGACACTGTCCATGATACCCACCAATCCAAGACAACCACTTTTTCCGACAATGGATGGACATCTTGGACAGTTTCGACAGTAATTGTTTTCTTCCCAACAGTTATCGGACATATGCAAACCTTCTCATAAAGAGTTTTCCAGCTGAACATGAAATAGCGAAACATACAACAAATATTGCATTCTCTGACATAATTGTACAACCAAATAAACACTAGTACATCTAGGCTCATGCATGCTCACATACAACAGGATTCTCAGTGAACTTAATTTTTTTTTCTCCCAAAAATTAAAAACGAGTTGACCTGAAGGCTGAAGGGTTTACCCTGATCTCATCCTGTAGTTATTCTAGAAATTTGGGGGTATCCTTAGCGGGTCCTCTTCTTTTCCCAGCCCTCTCATGTCTCTATTTATTGTCTATCTTTTTTTTACATCTACCATTAAATCTCAAGAGAAGTTACCATAGATTCTACTGCCCAGTGTTGAATTGATTTTCAAACACACAAGACTAGCTTTTCAATTCTCTCAAAATACTTGTACACTACCCCTTTCGGCAGACTGGGGTTGACCTATTCTGCTTTGACCATAAGCTGCAAAAGTATCTTTAGAGTGAACAGCATACAAATAGGACTTCAAAATATTGTGACAGTGACATACCCCCCCCCCCCTAAATATCCAGAAATAACATCTGGAAAAAAACAGGGGTGGAAACAAACTCTTTGGCATGAGATCTGAGAGACAAACATCTTCCCTCTAATTTAAAACATCTGCAGTACTCTTGCTTTTCCTCCCAGCAACACACTTAGGTCATTTAAGTGCTGAAGATTAGAGCAGTTACAAGAGAGTAACAAATCAAAACTTCATTTGATTTGACGAATGCAATAACATCTTACCTCACGGCATATGATGGGAGATAAATCATAATAGGAGATTCACCAAATGCCCACATGAAGTTTGACAACAGGAATATAAGAAAAGGCCTGTTGCGTAGCAACCGCAGTGAATCCAGGACTTGTATTGCAAAACCTGTTAGAGACTGGAAAAGAGAGAGAGAGAGAGAAAATCAATGACAAGTCAGTGACAGTTGTGATTTACACAAGAGTCAACAAAATGATAACCACATTTCCTCAGGAACAGATTTGAACAAATTCAGTGCAGAAAATAAAAGAATGAGCAGAGCGTATCTAGACACTCACAAAATACTGGCGATGACTCCTCTGTTAAAATTAGGAGTCTCAGGACTGAGCTCTTGCAAAGTCAGTGTGGCTAAAGCATTAGGGGCAAAATAAAATAGCAGCTAAAAAGGTTAGAGAAGAAGAAGGTGGCAGAGACAAAGTTATATTGTCATTGATGTTGTCGATCCTCTGACAATTCAGCTTGTGGACCTTTGCCATGTGCCATTTAGAGACATCCCACTAGCCATAGCACCTTGTCCAGAGAGCTTTTCTGTTTGGATGAGAAATTGTACTTTAAAAAACGGTAGAGGGTTGCCTGAGAAGTGAGGAGAACTACACTCTTATCTCACAGAAAAATAGGTCCTGTTTGTTACACTCACTTGCTCTATAGGTAGGTGAAAACAACAGTTCTCCAGCTTTATAAGCTAGTAAATTAAATAATAAATACATAAATACATAAATACATAAATAAATAAATTAATTAAAAACACTTTACTGATGCCCATGGGGAAATTTTGCTTACAATGGAAAACATACAGACATAAATACAAAATCAAACACACAAACATACATACAAAAAATATCAAATACACAATATTACACCATGAACAATTGTGCAAATATACTATTGCTGGTCGCCACTGTGCAGTGACCTTTTTGTTTTAGCAAGGGCTATCATATCTTGCTCGGGGACACACCCTGTGACTACCCACTTAAACCCCCTGTCACAGACACTTTCTTGACATTATTTTCGAGTCTGAACTCACTACTCATTCAAAAACGAATGCAGGAAAAGGAAAAGGAGAGAAAAGAACAAATATTTTAAATATTTTACTCACTCTTCTGTGACTAGTAGTCGAGCTGTAAGCCTCGAATCTCGAGAGATCATCCTTGATGATAGCCAAGGAGGTGGGGAAACTGGCCACACTGCCCATCATGGTGGATATACTGCGAGAGCCAAGCGCATATCGCGGGGCAATAGCATCTCGGGGGCGGAGCTGCGAGATGAGGGTGGAGGACAGTGATTCGTTGTCGTACTCGCCAGTATGGGAATGGTCTCGGAGCGAAAGACGGCGGCTGATATGGCTCATGGAAGTGTACTGAGACTGGGATCCCGCGGAGAGCAGGCGACCGCGATGGGGTGGAGGTTTATTTAGTAATGAAGTGGAGGCTCCGTGGGTGCTGGTGGGGGAGGGTGGGGGGAGGCGGGAGGAGGCGGTCACCGATGGGGTCAGGGTGCTAGTGGAGAAGAACTGGGAGCTGGAGTGGTGTAACGGCAGCTGGCTGCTACTGTTGCTGTTTATGTTGTTGTTCAGGTGCTGAACGCTACCGTTGCTGTTGACGTTGTTGCTGAGATGGTGATTGCTGCTGCCCAAAGCATGTGAGCTATTAATGGATGTAGCCGTGTGCAGGTGACCATTGGAGATTGCATTCATCGGGCTTGTCGGTGTAGGGGTGCCATTCATTTCAGTGTTCACAGAGAGTAGCTGGTTCGACTCCCCATGACCAACAGTACCAGGAGCTAGCTGCTGATGCTTGCTGGAAGTGGAAGTTGTCTGCGTGGGGCTGGTCACGTGAGAGCGATGGTGAGACCTGTTGGTGGAGACGGAGTAGCTGGACCGAGACATCTCCTTGTGGAGCACTGCCTTCAACAGCGGCATATCGATCTCCCCGTTGCTGAGCTTGCTCGTGTTGCGAGAGACCACCGAGCGCCTCCCATGGCTGATCTTGTCCATCCCACTCATCATGCTGTGGTTGACACTGCCAAACAAGCTGTTCAGGCCGCTCATCATGCTGTTGTGACCACTGGTCAGCTCCTGCTGACTGCCTTGCCTGTTCAGAGAGCTTTTCACTCGGATTTCATGTTCAATCTGTCGGAACCGTTCCTCTGGGGAGGGTCGGAAGAGCATTCCGATGGCGGTCAAATGGAACACAACTCCCGACCACAACATGTATGCACCACTTAAGCCATAGGTCCTCACAAGTAGGGACACAATGGCTCCACCTGAATTAAGACAAAGACGTACAATTCAATTTTAGATAAACAATCCTTTCCGCACACCTTAAGTTATTTTGAAGGAAGGCCTCAGAATCAAAAGTCAGTTTCTTGCAAGTTTTCCATGGAAGCAGACATACAATGTGATCTGTTTACATGTACTTAAGTGACTACCTGAGGGTGAGTGCCTTTCAAACTTTGAACTCGATGCCCTTACAGAAACAGCTGAATTGCTCCATCTGACTTTCTAAATTCTTCCTAAACTTAAAAAACACTTGAATGAAGGGAAGTCAATATAGCAATATTCAATGATGTAGAAATCAAAGCTGATGATCATAGAAGGTGCAAAGGAAAGCTGACTGAATTTTTTGCCCATTCAGTGCACAGACTTGTTGCTCATTTGCATATTTGTGTTGATAGAGATGGTGACTATGTTGAAAAAATCAAGGTAGAACTTTACAGCAGACATCCTACGCTTTCAATACATATAAAGTTTGTGTTCGTGTCCATTTTGAGTCAGCCCACTTATACATTTACCCAATGCCTAACATGTTGCACTCACAGAGTAGCAAAAAATTTGGCATTAGGACATGATTTGAAGTTTGAGAAAAACCAGAAAACATATTGACTGCTCAGTGTAAAACTCCTTCAAATGTCACTTTCAAAATGGCAGAGGCAGAGTCCTACATTAAGCACACAATTAAGCGCCTTAAAACGTATACCTGTTAACATTCCCGCACCAGCCCCAGTGGCCAGCAAGCCGCAGGCAAGGCCTCTGTACCGACAAAAGTACTGGCCCACGATGACAAAGACAGGGTTGAGGATGAATCCAGCACCCACACCTTTGAATATGAGATGAAAAAACAAGCATGACTACAAATGTTCATTTTTATTATTTGCATGAGTAAACTCCTTGCTGAACATACATCTATCATGTTGAAGATGGATCCCAAAACTTTTGAGAATTTAGTTTCTATTGTTTTTGCAGATCCAAAGCCTGGATCGACAAATTCGCATTAAAAAGAGCTGGACAGAAGAATAGAGAAGAGATTTCACCCTTACGCTAGAGGATGTGGCATATGAGTGGCCCCTCACTAGCAGGAGAACTTTGCCTATTGTCAATAGGAATTGTCTATACTTTTCCCTGGCCGGCTTAGTAGTGCTGTGCGATTTTGAGGAAACGAAACTTCATCAACGCTTCAAAGTGTGAGGTCTTTATTCATGCTATTCGAAAACCGCATGCCAATGGATTTTTTAAATATACATATATCTTTTCCCAAGATTCGCTATTAAGTATTCAGTATTCATAGCGCTATTCACTGAGACTGTCGATTTAATGCAATGACGTCACATCACCATTCATTCAAGGTACGACTAGTAAATATTGAAAGGTAGTGAATACTTCTTAAAGGAAAGTTTTATAGGTCTTGTTGGCTCCACTTACCATGTCTTATAACCATCAGTACAAAGAATTGTTGTATTTACGTCAATGATTTTTAAAATGTAAAATGCTCTAAATTAATCAGCAGTTTGAGAAAAACAAGACGAAGATCCATTATCTGCCAAAAATCACATGGCATTCAAAAGGTTGTGCCATGCTTCAAATAACCATGATTAGTGCCAAAATGGTGAATATTGAATAGTTAAGTCGAATGTGTACAGATATACAGCTCAGATCAGTTCATCAAAGTGAGTTTGCAGATTTAAAAAAAAAATCCAAGCTTAGAAAAAGTAACAAAACAATTAATTACATTTACATTTAACTAGAAGCTATGGGGTGTGAAAAGTGACACAGTGACAGTAATATGCCCCTTCATTTTAAAAAATGTCACCCCTTACATACAATTACAGTAGAAACTGCTTAAGACACGGCCACCCATTGTAGAAGAAAACAGTGGCCTTTTTAGACAGGTGAACATCTTACAGTGTCATTGTAACATAAAAACAGTGCAAGGGAAGAAAAGGGAAGTGGCTATTTGGACAAGCGATTGTCTTACATAGATGGTCATTAGATAGAGCAGTTTCAACTAACTGTATTTCTAAGCAAAAAACTAACTATGCTATAACATGGCAAAGAGGTACCTGCTATAAGTCCGTGAGTCAGAATCAGCTGTCCCACCGTAGTGGAGAAGGAGGCACCGAGAAAACCAAGAGTGAAGACCACACCGGCCAGAGACACGATGATCCGGGCTCCAAACTTTTTAAGAGCAGCCCCGACGAAAGGACCTTGAAGAGTACAGTTGAAGGAATGAGACTTGAAAAAATGTACCTTAATTAATAATAACAATAGTTAAAATCATGATTTTTAAAAATAAATAAATAATAATAATAATGAAAATAATAAGGCAGAAAATGTCTATAGTGCCTATTCCCATACAATACAGCTCAAGGCACCTCCATCTTAACAAAAATTACAAATGAATGTACACTCATATATACGCTCTTTAGATTAAAGTTGATGCATAAGCAGATATTCATGTTTTCACTGTCGGCATTTAAAACATTAAAAACAGTTTACAACAACAACAACAACAACAACAACAACAAAAACCCACCTGTTAAACACTGTGCACAAACAAACACCGACCCAACCCAAGACGCTTTTGTCAAGTCTGGGTCAATCTCTTCAACGATGGCAGATATCAGTACACCTAGTAAAAAAACAACAAAAAACAAAAAACAAATTTTTAAAAATACAAGATTGGATAGAAATCTTGGTGCTGCTGTAGCAACAGCTAGCTGTTAAGGGGAATAAAACAATTTTAGATATATTAAACCATCTGTTTACCGTACTCAGCAAGTTTTGATTTTTACGTCACAAAACAAATTACTCTTTTTCTACGGTGTTAAAAGAGAGTTCAAATCTTTGGCAATATACTCTCTCAATTTGATGTCATATAATTCCAGTGAATGAATAAAACCAAAATAAAAATATTTCATTAGTGTTTGTGACAGTAAGACAGATGTATTTCTCCAGACACCAAATCATTTTTACTTCTGTTGAAAGTAAACAGATTAATACAACATGGATGATGCCAACAACATCAATTATTAGTTCCATTAGTGATTGTGACAGTAAGAGAGATGTTTTCTCTAGGCACCAAATCATTTTTACTTCTGTTGAAAGTAAATAGATTAATTTAACATGTACAATGCTAACAATATCAATTGTGATATAAAGTGCAAAAATATTTTCATATTTTCAATTTAAAAAAGCAGAAAAATATGTCTAAATAGTAAGCCATAGGACTCTATAAACGTGCTCATGAAGATAGGTATATTTGTATGTCATTAATTGCATTTGTATGTCACTAATTTTGCAACATTAAAAAAGCAATTAGAAGTCAACATATATTACTTTTCTGGTCAGCAAAATTTAGTAGACAAATTTGACTCTAAGTGTCTTTCTTGTTGACCAATGACACTATTCCCTAGAACATAAAGTTGCTTTCGAATGAGGAGCTCCTAGCTGTGTATCACCAACTCTAGGGACCTTTTCATGCAGGAAGCAAAGTTTGATCGTCCCAATTTTGTTTCAAATATACACAATGGCCAGCCTGACATTCTGCCCAACTCAATCATGCAGCCCAGGCTAGATGAATGTCATTTCAACGTAAGATATATGCATAACAAATGTTCCATTATGCGAAATCTGTGGCTGACTCATCAAATCAACACTTAATTTCATAGTCCTGTTTGCCAATGCAAATCAGATGAGGGCTGCCATAATTAAGAAATATTACAAACTAAGATTGAAAAGCAAAAGAAATAAAGAGGTTTTTATATGAAGCTGAACTTAGTAATTTTGGAGCAATCTGTGAGCATTAGTTCTTTATAACATGTGAAATATCATTTCATCATTTCTTCCCTCATGCAATGCGTTAGCAGATTGGACTTGTAGTCCTTTGAAAGTAACAATTAGTTGCTGTATGAAAGTAATGCCCAACAGGATGGCCCAACAGGATGCAAACAGACAATCCCAAAGGCATGGCATGAGCCATGATGGTTAGAGAAAGGAACAAAGGAAATAGAAGGAAAGAACACACTGATGTTAGGTAAATATTACACATGTGTGTCATTCTACCATATCAGAGTCTGCAGTAGTGAGTCTGCTCATTACCTTCCAACTCTCTGGAAAGGTGGAAGGGAGGGGTTGCGAAGCTGTAATTAATGTTCTGATTACCTACTCTTTCAAATTCAAGTTTGGTAAGAGTTTTATGGAGCTGACTCCAAACACAACATATCACAAATCTGTATTAGTTCTACTTAAAAACCAAATAGAAGGCAGCATTGTTGTCAACTCATATTTACTCAACACTACCCTCAGAGACAGATGCAAAATACATACCAAACTCGCAGGAAGGCTATTATAAGCGTAAGAATGCAATTACTGCAACTAAGAAAATGATAAGTAGATGGGAAAGCCATGTCCCTGAGGGATGAGCAGGCATATACGTTTTAGCTACCGAATAATTATATTTTGGAGCAGAAGCCAATACAACAGTGTCATAGGACAAAAAGATAATTAGATGTTTTAGAAAAGTTTGTTAGAATTATCTTAACACAGATTAAAAAAACCAGCATGTATCATAATTAGTTTAAACAGCTTGGTCTGCTGTGTTAGAAATCAGAAGAAAAAGGGAGGTAAATATTATCAACCTTTCAGGAACTCAAAACAGTTTTAGGGAACATAACTTTCAATAATCTATTACAATTTTTCCTTTTCTTTTTTCAATAGATGGATATATATTAAACATTTCTTAAGCATATACACAAATGTACGGAAATATAAAGTTAACATTTTTTTTAAAAACCCACTAACAAAGACTTGGTACAATTCAATTTCAAAAGGCCTCAAAGGAAATCTTTTTGGCATCTGATCCTTTCACTGGAATACAAGGGAATTCACAAAAATCGATTAATTTTTTTTTTAAAGGTGAAAAGAAGAAATCATGAGCCTCTCCAAAGATAGTTACAGGATGGGGAATATGAAGCAAGGGTGCTGATTTTTTTACAGCATTTTATGTTGTGGAGAAACAATGGTCCCACTTCCTTGAGAAGGTTGATTACTGATTACAACATCTTTATTTTGTCACAGAATCAGCTGATCATGGAATTCAGTTTCCATTTCAAATTGTCACCACTGCCTTCTGTTTTCTCCTGAGAAAAGGTTTATCTTAAATGAAAATACAGAGGCATAGAAATATAAAAGCAAAGCTGTGTTAAATACTGCTCATCATCTTGAGACCTTGTTTCATAAGACAGCAGAAAAAAAAAAGTAATCTGAAATAGAGATGAAACGGCGTTCTTATTAAAAATATTTCAGTTGACTTGAAAAGAGCTGCCTATGCGTAAAAAGGAAATGTTTAAAAAAAATTAATCATGCTGCCAAGAGACTTTGCAAAAAAACTATACTATCTAAAAAAAAATTGTTAAAAGACAATCCCCGCCCCCCCCAACACACACACAGACACACTCACACTCCCCTTTAACACAAACAAAGCTTTTGGAGGAGACAGACAGAGGGAACAAACTTGGATATTAAGTCTGAAGCAGTGATTATCAGTATTTAAAAGATGCTGTCAGTGGCTGTAAAGGATAATGAAAGGAAGGGCAAAACAAAAAAAAAGGATCAAGACCTATACATCTGTGACGCAGCAATCAGGTGTCGAGTCTTTCTACCATGTTTTTCACTCTGTGGCTTACTGCGGAAAAGATTAAAAAATTTAGAATCTCCCTCACGATGCCCATAAAATCACACATAGAACTCCTTGTCCACTGACTATTTAATTGGGTACAACCAGGTAGTCGTCATACTACCTGAAAATAATACAAAACAGTATGTATGAACAAGATCATTGGAAAAAAAAGTTAAAACCAGTTGCTCTGTTAAACACCAAAAGCTTCCTTTTCACTCTCAATATACATATATATTATATCTATATCTATCTATATATCTATATAATAAGATTTTGTATGTGTTTGTTTTTGTTTGTTTTTGTAAAGTGTTTTACGGCGCTCGCAACTGCATAAAGGTCATATGAGCGCGCGGGATACTCCTAATGTTTTCCGTTGGTAGGAAATTTTGAATTTTGCCCGGGTGGCGGTCGAAGCCTACTCTTATCGATTTTAGACCACCAAGGGATCTTTAACGTGCGCAACTTGCACACGGGCCCTCTGAGATTTTTCGCCCTTGTCCGAGAAGGCTACGAGTAGATCTTTCCTACCAGAAGATCAGGGGTGTGGCAGAAAGACAGCAGTAAGGAGGAGCCAAGGAGTAGCAGTAGAAAGGTTGCAGAAAGAGTCAGGAGCCCAGAGTAGCGGGCAAAGGAGGTGAGGGGGTGGGGGCAGAAAGTGGAAATGAAAGCAGACAACAGAACATTGCTAGAGAGCAGGAAAGGAGATGAAAGGAGACAATTTTAGAGAAGAAAATTTTTCGGTCGCTACCCGGATTCGAACCCGGGACCTTTGAATGAGAGGCCAACACCTTAACCTCTAGGCCACGAGAGTCCCCTTTTGTAGGTGTGAACTTTATTATATATGTAAGATTTAGTATGTATGAACTATATATAATATATATATCTATCTATCTATATCTATATATATATATCTATATATATATAGATCTATATAGATAGTTCATACATACAAAACCTTACACAAAGCACTCCTGGGAGTGGTGCATTCTGAACATCATATCTACAAAAACAATAATGAATAGTTGATGTAAATATTGAGCTAGAAAAATAATTGACAATATTAAGTAAGTCATGAAAGAGAATAAATACGATACAAAGCAACACCAAGAAAAAAAGAAATCTAGGGTAGCTCTGTTTGTGGAGCTTTAACACTATCCATAAGTAAGTGCAGGAGTTTATTTCTAAAATAAATAAATGCGGAATTTTATACTGATAACACAAACACCAAAACAGAAAAATAGACAGGCGTGCAGACTGACCCCCTCCCATCAACCTTAAAATTAACGCTATACTAAAATACGTTACAACCACCTACATAAAAACACTGCAATGAAATTATTATAATTAATTGACTGAAAACTAAGCATAAGTATGAAAACTACAATCGAACCAGCCTTAGTGGTCACCTGTAGCAATAGCCACTGTACTAAGGGTTTTTTAGTAGAGGATTTACGGTGCTCGCAACTGCATAAGGTCATATCGAGTATGAGAGCCAGAAAATTAGAGGTGTTACAAGAGAGTAACAAACATAAAAAAGAAGAAAGGGAGAAAAGGACGATAGACGTTTGACAGGAAAGAAGAAGCAAACTACACCAGAGCCCCTGCCAACCACCCACACTGTACTGTGACACCCTGGTATTTTTCCCATATTTTAAAACTTTCTAATACAGCTACTGTCAGTCATGTTCATAACCTGTTGGCCTCAAAACCTGCTCAAAGCAGTCACTTACTATAAAAAAATTTCCATCGACTCATTCTCAGATTGAGCACGTATGTTCAATCAACGGGTAAAAGTTCTTGAGATAGATTGCAATTTTGACAGAAATTAAATGGAAAGATAAAATTAGAATTCCAGATTTCAAACAATCAGATGACTTAGTCAACTGTGACCATAACTCAGACCATGTTTAAAACATGAATGATGTATACTGGTTACTTTTCTCTGTGATCTTGAATAAATGCTGTGAACTGGTTAGACAACTACTATTTGCCATACCATAACCCTCTTTCCAACAACTTAAAAAGCGTAAATGACAAAGTAAGCACACATATAAACAGAAATAAACACTCTAAAGAGAGGTATAGCCTGTTTGGTTTTGTGTATAATATGTGTGTGTGTGTGTGTGTGTGTGTGTGTGTGTGTGTGTGTGTGTGTGTGTGTGTGTGTGTGTGCGAGTGTGTATGTGTATGTGTTTGTGTGTGTATGTTTGTGCGTGTGACAAAATGGTGCTCATATGTGAGTGACAAAATGGTGCATGAGTGAGAGTGTATGTGTGTGTATGTATGTACGTGTGTTTGTGTGTGTGAGTGTGTGTGTGAGAGTGTCTGTCTGTCTGTCTGAGTGTGTTTGGAGGGGACTACCTACACACATACACAAGTAACAATCCACATTAAAAGGAAAGGGGGTGGGGCAGATTTAACATGCTGTAAGTTATTATAATATTCAAAGTGAAAGCAGGACAATGACATCATGTTATCCAGAACAAATAAAGCTGATGACAACACCAAAAAAAATAGAAGGAGCAGACCATACCAAATTGGCAAAATTTCAATAAAAAATCCATTTGGAGGAGCACAAATTATGGTGTGCGCGTGTGTGTGAATGTGTGTGTGTGCACGTGTGTGTGTGTGCGAGTGCGTGTGTGTGTTTATGGTAGGGGGCCATTAATCCACTGGGGTTTTATCCACATCTATAAACCTTTCTTAACTAAAACGTACAATACTCTAAATCACACGCAAACACCAATGCCATTGCTTAGCGAGTACCTGAAGCGTAGACACTCCCACCGATAATGGTTTGTGCCAGGAAGGCCGCACAGAGCACCACCCAGGCCCAGCCTCCGTCCAGGTCAGAGGTCGTGTTCTGTAGCGTGGTGACACTGTGTAGATCAAGGTTGGACTGCAGGCCAAAATGCTCATCCTCATCAAAGGGCTGACTGCGAAGTAAAATTTTTAATAATGTAAACACAAGAACTACTGTCAAACCTACTAGCTAGAACAGCCACCTGTATGAGATAATCAATCACCCATACAAACAGTCACTTTCCATTTCCATCCAGCCAGTCCCCCCCCCCCCCCGAGGAACCAACGACTAAACCAATCACAAATGTTCTAATGGAACAAAAAGTGTACTATTAGCACAGTTGGGGGTACTCGATGACAGCATGACACTCGATGACACTAATTTTGTGCTCAATTTGTCCCTTTGTATTCACTAAACTAAATAACAGTTCAGTCAAAAAAAAGTATAGAAAAAAAGACTTTTGTGAAGTAAAGATAATGCCTGTTCATTAATCCGATTGCCAGATGGTGCAGCTTACATTTTTTCGTCCACCTTCCATACACTTCATAAAAATATCACAATGTGTATAATTTGATACATTTATTGCTCACGCAGACTCAGTTTTTGTGTGTCATTCAATTAGGTGAACGAACATTTTTATTACTATTGTACAGCTTCAGTCAGTAGAGGGATGACAACTATAATGACTTCAAATGTGGAGCACTGACTAAAATAATTGCGTCTTACAGCTGGGACAAAATGAGGAGTAGGTCAGTCACAATCAAGCTGCAAAGCTGCCTCCAACAGTAAATGTTAGTAAAGATTTTTACATTTGTATTAATTTGTATCATAAAAGGAGGGGGACTAACACCTACCACATAAAAGAGTATATTTAAAATGTCAATGTTTCACAAACTTTGACATTTACTTACACAGAAACTTGACTTTTTAAAAGCTTATTTTAAAGTGCACCTTCCTTCAACTGAAAACATCATTTGAGTTCCATTGCGGTGAAAACAGGTGCTCATCAAAATAACAAAATTGAAGAAATCAACATTTTTCTGCCCCTTGGGCAATTAAAAAAACCCAACATTTTTTGGCTCAAACCTTTTGTGATCATTTAAAAACATATAATTTGTGTGGATCTTACTGAAAAACTTTGATGAAAGGCACAAAATAAAATGTAAATGAGCAGTTTGCAAGGACACTCAAACTTTGAAAGTCACCCAAATTTGGTGACAATTTTGTGGTCAATTTTACCTCTGATACTAGGTGGCCTCCACTTCCTTCAATCACAAATTTCTCAACTTCTATTCAAGAAAAACAGCGTTTTTTTTCATCAAAATTAAGACAAATATGAACAAGCTTTAAGTTGATACCAGTACCCCACGTGCCCAAAAATTGATGAGCCCTTGATTTCACAGTATCGTGACACATTTTGACATGAAGCATAATATGATCTATGGTCTTCTTACCTTACAGAGTAATGCAATGTTTTCAGGAAGGCTGGATTGTCCAAAGGCCCAATAGTGTCATGCAGGAAGCTATCAGTGCTGTGTGACTGGCCATTTGTCTTGCCTGAGAGTGGATGCACTTCAGTCAGGGGCACAGTGTCCTCTGCTCGTACCGTCCTATCCTGTGGCTCTGACGCTGGCAGTTCAGATTCATCAACGCTCACCACAGTGAACTCCTTGTGGGCCGTAGGCTCTTCACCATTCACTTTTGCTTCTTCCTGTTGATCTTCACTCCCACTTGTAGTAGATGAAGTATGTTTGCTCTCCTCTGTGGCCACATCATTTTCACTTGCTTTCAGAGAACTCCCACCACCTTCAGACGTTTTATCCACACTACTGCTTTTGAACAAGCTGAGAACGGAAGGTCGTGTGGCCGGGGTTGACTGCCTTTCATCAGAGATTTCAGCGATAGACGACTTCCCCTCAGCTTCAGAGGAGTCTGTCTCCAGTTCAGCAGCAGTCAGGCTGTCTGTGAGGTCCTCCGAGGCAGTGTCTTTCTTTAGCTCCTCCAGCGGCACCTCAGCAGCAATTAGAGCCAGACCAGCGTGATCAACAAGGTGCACCGGGGTGTCCAGGCTGACGGTGATCGGCATGGCTGCCTTCGAGGTGAGGTCGTAGATTTCCACGTCCTCTGCAAAAGTGACGGCCTTGCTGGTGTCCACATCTTTCTTGGAGTCGTCAGACTCTGGGCTTGTCTCCTCCTCCACTCCGCCAGACTCTGCTTTGGCCACAGCCGAGTCTCCATCTGCTCCATTGGGGACCTTGAGCTCTGAACTGTTACCCATCTCTTCTGGTGGTTGCTCAATGTGCTGAACAATAAGTACAGGGGCTTTATTCATTAAAGACATAGAACCATCAGTAACATTCCCATCTTTCACTTCAGAAGACAAGTCAGCCTTGGTTGGCAGCACACGCGGACTGCTCACAACTAAAAGCTCCGGGGAGGTTGGATTCTCCATCTCAGCTCAAAGCGATCTATCACTCTCTCTTTTTTGGGGGGTCTTTTCTGATGCTGGCTAACACAAGTTGGGCCACCAACTGTGACTGGTACAATCCAGAGCTCACATCATATCATGGTCTTTGGGTGCGCTCAAGACAGAGCAAAGCAACAGAGTGCCCCTCATAAACAAGCATTGCAACAGTACTGATGACCTGTGAACAAAGTAAAAAGAGTTTTCATTGGCATACGAATACATATAGCAGAAAGTCAAGTCTAATTCACGACATCCAAGCAACTGAAACTTGGTATTAAATATAATTGTTTTTTGCATAATTGTAGAGCCTCAAAGAAATAGAATCTATCATTTCAACGGAGGAGCATAAAGTCTTCATTCAGCATCCTTGCAAAAAGGACAATGATTCCTAGAAAAAACAATACACCATTTTGTGACATCAGATTGAAAAAAAAAATTGGAGATCAATACTATGAAACAACAAGTCACTATGACCAAAAAAAAAGCTACAGTATTGCCAAGGACAAATTAGAATAATGCTGCACTGAACAAAGTTATCTGGAGCACACAACAACAGTGCACCTAACACCCATGTGCCCGAAAAGAGGATGAAGACTGAAGGCAAACTTGTGAGACAAAATAGCAGAACCTATGTGAACATTAAAATTTGCAAACATACCACAAAATTCTACATTTATTATTCATTTATAAAATTCTGCGAAACAAACTGACTTATGTGGCTAACTAAGAAAAAAAAAAAAAAGAGACAACTAAGATCACCAAAGCCTGCAAAGCACACAATGATGATGAAGGCTTTATCCATTAGCATGGTAAGCTACAATCTCGCTGATTTTTAGCAACAACAACAATAAGCATCATCCATTAACACATTATGGCTCCCCCCCCCCCCCCCCAAATCTGCCAGACAAAAGTGTTAAAAAATTTTTTTTAAAGATTCAGCTGCAGAACCAACACTACACTGAGCTCTAAGGACCACTGTAAGTAGAAGATGGCATCAACATCACAACCTCAACTTATAGTTGACACGCAATAATGCCTGGCTGATAAGAATAACACTCTAGTACTTCCCTGAGTACATATCTCTGAATCTTCATTTCAATCTTCTTTATCAGGCACTCCCAAAATGGGGGGGGGAAATGGGACACAAACTACATGCAAAATATGATTTAAAAAACAAACATAACAAGAAAAATTGAGCTTCCTTCTCTTTTACCTGTACTTCATAATAAGCAGTATCTGTATATATCTATATATATTATAAACAAATAAATATACATTTCTATATAAAATAAACACAC
>NW_004797290.1:2212758-2217926 GCF_000002075.1 Aplysia californica | reverse complement strand
ACACACACACACACACACACACACATACCCAAACACACACACACTCTCTCACACATCCTCTCCTCCACACACATCTGTGCACATAGCTATACTAATACAATAGTATGTGAGCACTCACAAACAGGCTCACAGTCACACGCATAATATAAATGAACAATAATTGTTAACGTAATAGTGTTACGCAGGATACTTAATAGCTTAATCGGTATTCTGATTGTAAACCATTGATGTTCTGATATTGCATGCTTTAAAATTAAAAGTCAAGGTATACTTATATTACAAGATTGTTAAGATGGTAGGAGTTTAAAGGATGAAGGTAAAAATGACCTTCTGTATCTTTCCTTGTTACAGATCAAAAGCTTAAGTCTTTTACTACTGATTGATATTTTTATTTAAGGGAACAGTGGATGTTGGTTATCCAAAAAGATGGTATTGATTTTTCTAGTGCAAGCAATAATGTATAACAACTATACTTCATTGGAGTAGGGGGAATATAGATGTTGAAATTTTGCATGCTTTCCGCAATAATCGATTCATTTTTTTCCCTTCATCTTGATGCCTTGTGTTCCCACCCCATGCTGACATATAGAAATTGATCACACTTTCTATGGTTGAATGATAGAATATGGACATCAATGCTTTATCAGCTTTAAAACACATGACTTTCTTTTGAAAACAATTGTCTTTTGTTCCCTTTTTAATTCAGGAGAGAAGTATGGATATGATAGTTGAGTCTGTTTTACACACACACACACACACACACACACACACACACACACACACACACACACACACACACATATTATATGTAATTTGCGAGACATTTTTAATTTGGACAGAAACTGGAACATGGCTTTTTCTCCTAAGTTATGATTAACCATGTATTTTGAACTTAAGACAGTATAAAGCATGAAAGGAATGAAAATAGTGTAACTAACTTTAGAGGAAGATGGTCATCAAAAAATTTTTTTTTAAAATGAAATCTATCACTTTTTTATCTCAAAATTCCCTTGACAATTGAAAATAATCAATACTGCAGCATCTAATTGTTCTAACCACAAATATTATATCTAGCACTGAAATAGGAGTAGATTGAACACAGCGAAAAAGTTGGTTACATTTTCAGTCATTAAACTATATTCAATTTTTAAAGAAATTAAACAACAACAGGAGTAAGTTCAAACTGAATAAGAACGACAACAACACCAACATCCTCATCATCATCAGCAGCAGTTCTAACTGACTAAGAACAACTTCATCATCATCAGCAGCATTAGAGGCAGCAGCAGCATTATAATCATCATCATCATCATCATCATCATCATCAGCAGCAGCAGCAGTATAATCTTCATCATCATCATCATCATCAACAACAACAACCACAACAACAACAACAGCAGCAGCAGCAGCATACAACCTCGACCCAGATGCGTGAGAGGCACAAGTGAAAAAGGCTAATTTTCCAACAAAAATACAAACTCTATAATCGCCAAATAGTAACGTCGTACAAGCTGAGAGTTCCGAGGGGCACTGCGATATACAAATACACCCAATACACAATGTTATGTCGAGTTACCGTAGGCTCGCTGATCGCTCGGGCCATCGCACTATAGGGCCACGTAAGGCCAGAGGACAACCTTGGGTGGATCAAACTGGTATGAGCCAGAATTCCACACTGATATCGTGCACTTCACACATCATAACGTTTTTTCCACACACACAAAAAATCAAAACTGCCTGAATAGGGTATATTCAATGAAAGACACACAAAAAAATCAACAACGATAATAATAATAACGGTTGTTTTTAATGTGTTGAGAAAAAAAGGAACCTTAAAAAAACCCAATACAAAACAAAACAACAATTTAAAAAAAAACCCTCTAATCTAAAACAAACAACAATTGTGCAAAGAGATAACAACACAACCTCCCAGCCACAAAAACCCCCATCCATTCGTCAATAATAATGACCCTATTGCTCCGACCTCTGAACTGCACACTTGTAAATATAAATAAGACGACACGACACGTGAGAACACACGACGTCTGTCCTCTCGACTCACGCACTTATCATGCACCGCGAGTGAGGGCGGGCGTCGGCCACCACGAGACCCAGACAAAGATCGTATAAATAAGTATAACCTACAAACTAAAATTGAGTCATCACCAACGACAAGAGCCCCACATAATAAGAGAGCCCCGAACGAGGGAACGCTGCAATAAAAGGACAATAATATGAACTTGTTGTGTCGTAAGCGTTTGGCCTCGACGAACATGGTGGATTCGGTTTTCCGTTCGACTTTCTGCACTTTTGCCGAATGATGTCACTGTCACTTTCGGCTGACGTAAGGTCGGAGAGGCATAAAAAGCTAGTGTACTCCAAAGAGGTTACAATAGTTCTATTTATAACGTCTTTGGTGTACTTTAAATGCCTTATGGCTCGCTGAGTACTCGCGGTTTGTCTCGTTTGGGCGTTAATAAAAAAAATCCAAAAAATCTATCAGGTTGTCGAAACGAAAGGCCGCACGACGAATCGAAAACCGAATCCTGCAGTAAGTTTGAGCATTGAGCGCTGACACTTAATACCCCTCTCGTTACAGTTCCCTCAAGAGGTTGTTGGGACCTCTGAAGATATTACTTGACTTACTTGAATGTAGAACTGGGGTCTTAGGAAGACTGGGTGGTATATATTAATGATATCATCCGTCTCCGAAAGGGTCGACACAAGTGGGCTCATGAAAACTTCAAACAACTCGTTCAAGAATGCAGCGTTATTTCATAATGGGTTTGAATCGGGATCATCCACGCCCGTCGACCCGCGCGATACCAACTGAGCTAACTGTGCGCTCACAACGGGCTGGACTTTATGATGTGGCACCTCAAGGTACACATTATGATGCAAGTGTGTGTGTGGGTCTTTTTTAAGGGGAGCGGGAGTGTTTTGTTTTGTTTAAAAGGGGGTGGGGGGTTCCTGAGATTCAATCACCATCTCCGATTAGACGAAGCCGCGTGACTGGTGCTCTGAAATCATAAGAGCTATCAACTATCAAGTTTGTGGTCTTTTTTTTTCTTTTTTCGTTCTCTATGAAACTGAAATACAAGACGACGGTACTTCTGTAGCAAGGAAAAAGGCCGATCTGGACAGAAATTGGTGGGTAGTTCCTCATCACAACGCTCGGTACTCCTGCACAGAATACAAAACTGTGAGCCAGGTCGAAGAGTGTCGATCACCCCCCCCCCCCTTCTTTTTTTAAATTAAAATTTCCTCCGAAAAAGACGTTTTCAGGCATATTAATCATAAAGTTCAAACGCGAATCAGCACAGGTTATTCCGAGGTTCCCAGCTTGTGTTTAAAAAATCTGCAAAACAAAGTACCCTCAGCTCATCAACAATGGGCAACTAGAAACAACTCGCATTCATAAAAAGTTAGTGTTGTTGAACGTAAAGTACACCAGTACTATCAAGCACTGTTGTACGCACACATTTTGCATAAAATAGTTTCTTTTGTTACAAAAAAAATAAATAAATAAACCAAACTAAATAGCAAATAAAAACAAAACACCTCAAAACCAAAACTGCACTAGCCTATAGTTCGCCTAAAAATTACAAACCACCACGAAATGGTCGCAATCCTTGGTCCTTTTAAAACTGCTAATCAGAAAGTTGTAGCCGTCTTTATCTCTCCTAAAACTGCAAAGCGCGCAAGTCCAAATGTACACACTGGAACCGCTTCATTGGCGGATATCCCTGGCAAGGTATTAAGCTCCCTCTACTCTCCACCCACTCTCTGTTGGAGAAGCAAGTATACTCTGAGGAATTACGAGCAAACAGCGAAATCCTACGAACGGGGAAAAACGGGGGGCATGCATTAGGCGTTCAACATTTTAACCACAGAAAGGGATAGACAGAATACAAGGTGAGGGTGGCGGTGGTCGTTCGTGGAGCGGGAGGAGGAGGAGGAGGAGGAGGAGGAAACAGCAGGCAGAGCACAGTTGAAAAGAGACGGGAGAAAAAGATTATTTTAAAATCCTGAACAAACAGCCCGGGGTGAACCCGTTCCCCCCAAAAGAGCGGACTCATCAGGACGTCACAGAACTGGTCAGAACTGGATATGACAACCTCGCGTCACAAGTGAGGGAAAGGCTCGAACTTCGAGCTCGAAGTCAGCGCTCGACACTCGTGTGCAAGAAAAATGTGGTAGGGAATAGGGGGGGGGGGGGTTGCTAACATTAGCCAATAGATGTGGAGAAACCAAGGTCATTAATCAAACACTGAAGATTCGAGTGAAGGAAGGGATCTATTTAGCCACAGACACGGAAACTTTGCACTGAGTATTTCCATTAAATAAGCCTAGTTTAGAAATAACAAAACACCGTAAATAATAAGATATGGATTCAGTTTCACATGAACCAAGGCCAAGGTTTTTTTAAAACTCATTATGGTCGGTACTTTAGTCCACTCGTATACTCCCTAAATGGGCAGATGTGCTCTCAAATTGAAACTCAACACAAGCCTTTGGCAAATAAAGGCGTGGCTGAAAACTAACCCCATTTTAACCATTAATTCTTAAAATTTTAGATTATTAATGCTCTTCACAGATTTCCACAGTATTTACTTAACAGAAATTAAACCTGAAAAAAAAGGCCAAATAAAAGCTTATGTTATCAAAGAAGTAACGTACATGTAGATAAAACTTGACACCTTGCTACTTCGGTCAACTTGACCTTACCTTGCATACTTCCAATGAATCTGACGACTAGATAACATAATGACAATTACAGTATGGCTTTAGGCACGATAACAGAACAAGGTTTAACCTTTTAAAAATTATCTCCACGATTCATCCGCTCAAACTGCACCCATAAAAAAAGAAAAAAAACCTGCCAACATCGAACGATGTGTTGTTATTGTTGTTGTTGTTATTGTTGTTGGTGGTGGTGGTGGTGGTGGTTTCAACTGCCTTACACCTTAAACATAACAGCCAGTTATGGCACTCCCCTTGAATCATGCAATCATTGTGTCAAATTCAATACTTTGTTTCTTACTACTGGTATGTTTTAAAAACGAATCATTTCAGTAGGATCTTTAAGCTTTACTCTACTGTCAGATTAATAATCTTTTGTTAGTAGGCAAGACAACTGGCTATTCATTTATTCATTAAAATTTATT
>NW_004797290.1:2204721-2212476 GCF_000002075.1 Aplysia californica | reverse complement strand
TCTCTCTCTCTCTCTTTCTTTTACTTTTCCTCTCTCCATCTTACTTCCCCAGGTCCACCCCGCCCCGCCCCGCCACCTTCACCCCTCTTTTTTGCACATATTCCCTCCCATACCGTAGCCCACAGCCCAACCCTACTAAAATCCTAAGAAAATACCGCAGTTCGCGCTGGGCGACCACGGTTGGCGGCCATTTTGTATGTTCCACCACCTCTCTGGTTCCACCGGGCGTGCTGCGCGCGGTGCCGCGAAGAGACAGAGGGGTTCCATTTGTTGTTCGGTCATTGACTTCAGTACAGAAGAGCGTCTTCGCCCCGAAGACCATCTTTACATTACCGTTAAAATAGCCCCGAAAACCTTCTTTACAGGATCGTAAAAACAGCCACTGCATAAATAAAAGAAAATCGTATGTCAGAATTCATTATCAGAACACATGGTGAAACACCAAACCAATGTGCCAGGATCTAGACAATAAAAATGTAAATTATATCTTATCTTAGCCTGACACTGACCGGTACCAAAATATCTACATTACTGCATGTATTGGTTCAATTTGTATGACACAGCATTTCCTCTGAAAAATCAGTTGTCTCTGTATACAATTTAACTTGCATTTGCACAATGCATGTACATGTATACGATAAAAATTATTAATAAACTGCTCATGAATCTATTGTAAAACATACATGAGTCTTGCTTTTCATATAATCTAATGTCTTCATGAACAATGATTAATTGTACAACGACTTTTCTTGCTTTCGTTTTTTTTAAAATCAACATATAAGCGCCAATAGCCACAAAAGTAAACATATTAAGGGATAAAAACGAAAACGACTCAAAATCATTTATTAATCATTTTCAGTCAAACAGATTATATGCAATGGGGTTTGCTTTTTTTTTTAGGTCACGTTTGACAGCAGGGCAAACTTCTTTTTCAACGTCAAGAGCCAGGTCTAAAACGACATCGGTGATCATGGTTCGCCTCTCATTTCTCTACTCGGATGATCTAAACCAAAACAAAACAAAAACAACAACAAATACATGTAGCTACTATTATTGTCGCCACGTGTGTTTTTTTAAGTGTGTTTTTTTTTTTCCCTGTCAGCCATCACCTCTTTCACAACGGGAGAACCCGTTTTCGTCCCACACGGGTTCGATAACTAGGTTACTGCCATTGCCGCTCCAGTTCCAAAATTGGTTTATGATACGCGAATAAAATTGATTGCTCATTATAATCACGTCAACAGGGAGGTGGCGAAGTAGAATTTATGCAGGATGAAGATAGCAGAATAAAACTGTATGTGGTAAAACAGTTTCGATTTCTAAAAAAATCCTTGTGATAAAACTCTAGTTAAAATTAGTTAAAAATCCACCTGAAAATGTTGTACATAGTTTACAGTCAGTCTGCCACTGTTTCATGGGATGATAGGGTCAACTTTCCAGAAAACATAACAGACAAACATAAGAGATAAAGTCTTTTAGTGAAATAAGTCCATCTTCGTCTGAAGTCATGGGCTCCTTTAAAAAATCGTCCATAACAAACAAATCAAGAGCCACTGTGTGACTGTTACAGTATACGACATGACTCAAGAAACATATTCAGTGCCTTGTGGCGTGTGACTTATGACAATGACAATTTTTATTTATTCATCTCGCAGGGAGAAATTTGTCTGGGTCGTTTACAATGGCAGCAGATGTTACAAAAGTAAGGTGCACTCAGGCATACGCACAACAAGACAGGACTTTAGTAAACATGTCTCACGTGCTGAAACAACCCGCTCCGTAAAACATTCTCTCTCTCTCTCTCTCTCTCTCTCCCTCCCTCTCCCCCCCCCCCTCTCTCTGTGTTTCATTTGTAGAACTGTGAGTTCAGTAACCTCACTACAGAGTGTACGAATGAATTTCTATATTGTTTTATTTGTTATAAAAGTGAAGAAAGAGTGAGAGTGAAAGACAGAGAGGGGGGGGGGGAGAGAAAGATATAGATAGATAGATAGATAGATAGATAGATAGATAGATAGATAGATAGATAGATAGATAGATAGATAGATAGATAGACGGGTGCACCGTTCACTACACTCTAAGTATGCCCTCATTTCGAACTGCTTGACCTAGTGCGTGCACAATATCCGGGGTGTCGCGGGGTCGCCGTAAGACGTTATATAATAATAAAATGAATATAATATAATACATATTTATACATATCTTATAATATATATATATATGTCTCCCTCCCACGTTAGTTACCAAAATAATGTTTGTTTTAATGTAAGTGTTTTTACTCCCTAATCGACACAGTTTAGACCATTAAGGGGGCAGGCTTCCGACCACGCCTGTCAGGGCTAACCCGGGCTGAGAGTGAGAGGGATACATTCCAAAAGAAAGTTCGAGAATACTCAAATATTTTTTCACCGCATGGGAATCGAACTCGGCTCTCCTGCGTGCGACAGAGAAGCACCGAACCGCTCAACAACACACGCTGGTCCAAGTCCAAGATAAATTTCTCGCTGTACTATACTGAAAGAGAGAGAGGGAGAGAGAGAGACAAAGAGAGAGAGGGGGGGGAGAAAGAGAGAGTGTGTGTGTGTGTGTGTGTACGTGTGCGTGTGGGTGTGTTTCTCTTTCTCTCTTACACTTTCTCCCCCCAGGTGGGTGCAGAAAGAGGAGACAAAAGCAGACGACAGAACATTGCTAGAAAGCAGGAAAGGAGGTGAAATTGGACAATTTTAGAGAATAAAATTTTTCGGTCGCTACCCGGATTCGAACCTGGGACCTTTGAATGAGAGGCCAACACCTTAAACTCTAGGCCACGAGAGCCCCTCTGTCTGTCTGTCTGTCTGTCTGTCTGTCTGTCTGTCTGTCTGTCTGTCTCTGCTAGGTCTCTGTTTAAATGTAGCTTCATTTTCAAGAGATTTTTTTAAAGTTTTCTAAATTATGAAGAGGGAATAAAAACATCTTTCAATAAGATCTCATCTTAACTCGATGCACATGTTGGTCCACAATTTCTTTCAGCTAAGGCCGCAGTGTACTACACATTGCGTAGTTCATTTTGTTTTGTTGTTTTTTGTTGTTGTTTTTGTTTGTTTTGTTTGTTTGGGGTTTTTTTTGGTTGTGTGAGGGTTGTTTTTGGTGTGTGTATGTGTGTGTGAGTGGGGGGGGGGGGGTAGTAGTCGATTTTGGGAGGCTTGAAGTTGAATGAAACGGCAAACATCTGAGATAATAAACGGAAGAAAAAAAATATGAGACGTGTTTGAAGGAATGACAATAAGTTTGCTGTGGTCTCTTCAAATTTCAACGCGAAAGAGAAAAACATTAAAATATGTAAATCACTGTGTGAGAGAGAGTGAAAAGCAAGCATGAAGAGCTCTTTCTTTTTCACCACCGACGAAAAAAACCCGACTTTTTAGTGTTTAGACTTTTACCCTTTTCATGGGAACGCTTCATTTCCCTTTTGATTCGCCAATGTGTGTGTGCAAAATAAATGATTCCTGACGACTGAGTGCTTTCCACCCATTACTATCATGTTAATTAGGACCATGTATGTAAGGCTGATTGTTGAGCTCTGCAATTTTATTGTCCTACTTTATTCTTCGTCCATTTGCATGTAGCAGAGAGGAGAAACATTTCAGCTCTGAAAAAATATCTTCACTCTATAATACTAAAAGGGTAGCTGAGCGTCTTTGCTCTCATTATACATGTATTGTAACTTCTTTCCTTTTCTCGCAGATTCACATGACTAATAAAAAAATGTGTTTACATGTGAAACACACAGAGAGAGAGAGAGAGAGAGAGAGAGAGAGAGAGAGAGAGAGAGAGAGAGAGAGAGAGAGAGAGAGAGAGAGAGAGAGAGAGAGAGAGGGGGGGGGGTACAAAGTAGGAAAAATAGTTACATAGATGCAAATCAATTGCACCAAAGGGGAACAAGAAGAGAAAGAAGGGAGAATGGCACATAGCTGGTCAGGCGTGGTTCCTGATGTGTTGAACTGACAAATTGTAATTCATATCAATACATCTCCCCCTCCAAAAACCAAACCACCTACAACACAGAGACAGAGAGAGAGAGAGAGAGAGAGAGAGAGAGAGAGAGAGAGGGGGAGAGAGAGAGAGTAGGGAGAGATAGGGGGAAAGAGGGAGGGGGAGAGAGGGAGGGGGAGAGAGGGATGGAGGGAGAGAGAGGGGGAAAGAGAGGGAGATTTTAAAAGAGAGAGAGAGACAGAGAAACAGAGTTTTAGTAAGTGTTTTAAGGCACTTGCAACACAATAAAGCGATATAAGTGCGGAAGATTAAAGGTGTTACAAGAGAGTAACAAACACAAAAAAGAAGATCAGGACGATAGATGTTTGGTAGGAAGGAAGGAGCAAATCACACCAGAGCACCCGCCAACCACTCTCAGAGAGACAGAGAAAGACAAAGAGAGAGAGAGAGAGAGAGAGAGAGAGAGAGAGAGAGAGAGAGAGAGAGAGAGAGAGAGAGAGACAAAGAGAGAAAGAGAAAGAGAGGGAGACAGACAGACAAACAGACAGACGGACAAACAGACAGACAGATAGACAAACAGATACTATTTATTTTATACGGTACCTACATCTTCAGATGTGTATGTGTGTGTGAGTGTGTAGGTGTGTGTGTGTGTTTGTGTGTGTGTGAGAGAGAGAGAGAGAGAAAGAGAGAGAGGTAGAGAGAGAGAAAGAGAGAGACAGACAGACAGACAGACAGACAGACAGACAGACAGACAGACAGACAGACAGACAGACAGACAGACAGACAGACAGACAGAGAAGTAAGTAAATGTTCAAAAAGGGTTTGTAGAAGGAAATCCATGCAGTTTCAAACTCATTGTAACAAGAATTAGTTTTTAGACATTGACTGAAGCCACTGAAATGCATAGAAATAGACTTGACTGACATGAAACAAGACTTTCTACTTTACTAGAAAACAAACTGAAAGTGAGATGTAACTAACTACCTCTTGGACCTGGCCCCTATACTTCACCCAAAGACTTACTTACACAAAGTTTCGATGTGCACTGGCCTTGTAAAAACGAAACCTGTGTGATGACAAAATTTTGTCATTTGATACCTTACCAATTATACTGTCCCATGCAGATCAAGTCCAGAATTAGATACTGTACACTGTACTAAACACACACCCACACACACATTGAACAAATCATATATATGTGTTCAAGGGTTTTATTCTTTCTTCATGATTGCACTTCTCCGTTTTCATAAGACTGTTCTACGTGGGGAACTGTGTCAAATGCTACAACAGGAAATTAAGAGACTGGCCGGGATGAGGATGGAAAAGGGGAGAAGGGGAAAAGGGGGAAAGTCGTGGTATTGTTTTAGGCCCAGACAGCCGAACAAGGTACATCTCTCCTCATTAAAATTCCTTGTTCTCTGACTGGGTGGTCCTTGTCAAAGCTGGCCTGGGGTCAGGGCCAGATAAAAGTAAAAGTAACTCAGAGAAGTAGGTGGGGATTAGAACACCAGAATCAAAGCAGGCTTAACATTTATATTGGCAATAAAGATTCTAAGTCTAGAGCCATTCTGACAATAGATGTACTGAAAGTAATAGGTTGCATGATAATGGTACTGATATAATTTTTTTTAAATTATGTAATTTGTACTGAACAGTTGTCCTTCCTTTGTAAGAAAGAGAGGCCAGTTGGCAATTGGAAGCTGTCTTTAAACGCTGAGGGCAAAGACTGAATTGGCTGGCAAGGCTGATGTCACCACTGTGCCCACATTGTTTGGTGTATGGCCTCGGGTGGATAAGCTCCACATTGTGAGATGCGAGCCAGCGTGGTAAACAAAGGTGAAGGTACTAGTCTGTATTGCAACAAAACAACAGCGAACCCCTATTCTATTGACCAGTTTGTCTTTTTGAGCACCTTCAAAGTAGGCAAAAATGCTTTTTTGAGAGTTGATAAATTATATCTGGTTTGGATTTACTTGAAACTGAATGAAGAGTGTTTTCAGCAATCTATCTCTTGTCCAGTACAACATTTTAAATATTTGGGGACCATTATATCATCAGATGGGAGATGTCACATCGAAATGAAAAGTCGCATTAGCCAAGCAAAAGCAACCTTCCACAAAATGAAACAGATACTCACAAACATCAATCTGTAACTGGAAACAATAAAAAGAGTATTGAAGTTACATCGAGCCAATCCTATCATAATACGGGTGCGAAGCATGGACAATCAATAAACAGCTGGAAAAAACAATGGAGGCGACAGAGTTGTGGTTCATAAGACGCATGCATGCAGCGTATCCCATGGACAGCTCTAGAAAAACAAATGAAGAAGTCTTGGTTGAAGCAAATTGCAGACGACAGCTTATAATGACAAATATATACATGAAAGCGACAGGCACATTTCTTTGGACACACAATTTGGAAAGACAAGCATATATATATATAGGAGAATATTGCAACAACAGGCAAGTTTGATAGAAAGAGAGGCAGACAGAGGGAAAAGATACTGGACAAGTTGACAACATAGCAGGGAGCAGCAAGAACAACAGACACCATTGCTTCTAACGCAAGAGACAATGTGAAGTGGAGGTCCATGATCGCCAATGCCAGTCGACAAGGCACCGGATGATGATCATCTCTTGTCCACTCTATACAGAGAACAAAAGTGACCACAACCACCGGTCTTGTCCAGGGAAAGAACCGCACTTGTCTTAGAAGGGACACTGAGCTAAGAGCGATCAAGATGATCATCCTTCCTTGTCCTTATCATTCCATAATGATCCAGCCAAAGTCTTGCTTTCTTCAGATCTTTATCTAGGTCCTAGGAAGACTCTTTCATGACAAGACTAGACACTAGGCTGCTAGGACAACAAAAAGCAACAACACCCACCGACACTACAATTAGAGATGCTCGAAAAAAATAAGCCTTGCTGCTTTGGCACTCACTCTATGCTATAATAGAGTAGAATAGAACATAGAAAAAAAGACAGAGAAGTCATTGTGAAAAGAGAAAACAAACAAAACATAGCGGATGACAAAGAGACCAAATTCATCATCATGTTATTGTTATAAATACAACGTAACAGTTTGAACAGGGACAAGACAAGAACTATCTAGAATCTAGATCTAGATCTAAATTCTATATCTAGATCTAGATTCTATAAATAGATTTAGAAGACTAAGAAGACTAGAGACTAGAAAATCTAGATCTATATTCTAGATTAGATCTTGAGAAGAGTAGATTTCGAGATCTATATCTAGAGTCCAGATATCTAGAATCTAGATCTAGATCTAGATCTAGAATCTAGTTGGGATTGATGGTTGCGCACAACAAACAATTCAAACATAAATTTCAAACAAGGTTTTATAGACAACAATAGAATCTTAATTTAGTACTCACGCTGGCTCTGTGGTGTGGAGTGAACAGTGGGCACTTAAACGCTCTGGAAAGAAGGCAGTAACAGTAACTTACTCAAGAAATATGGGGAATGTTTTATATTAGACTCTCTATCTTAGTAGTCTAGGGCTTACTTGAACAACGTCAGCTCCTGACCACAGGCAGTCAGTTGAGTCAGTAAACAATAAACAACAACAGAAAAGAAGACTCACGGTTCTCATCCGATAGGCCTAGTTGCGCAGATTAATTCTAATTTTATGCATAAAAGATTTCCCCTTTTTTCTCAATCCCTTCGGAACGTCAGGAATTCGCATTGATTTGAACAGCTGATTATGAGAGAGAGAGAGAGAGAGAGAGAGAGAGAGAGAGAGAGAGAGAGAGAG
>NW_004797290.1:2200312-2204621 GCF_000002075.1 Aplysia californica | reverse complement strand
TAACGTTCTCCTACGGAAAGCACCAAGTCACCTTTTGGTGGAGTGGAATTATTTATTTTTTCATGACACTTAAAATATATGTAGGCTACAACAACAAAACGACAAGACAATAATAATGTCAACTACCTACAGAGAAAGGAACAAACCACAAACTTACGCCTGCAAACTGAACATTACAACTCAATTCCCGCTTGAACAGAATAAAATCAGAACCTCCCCAAATGTGTCCCTTGTGTGACTATGCTTATGAAACTGTGGCTCATCACCCTCTCCACTGCACAGCCCTATGGCATCAGAGCTACGTACCATTTTCCCCCCAAGACCTAACATTGACAACATACTACTCTATGGATCATTACTGCATCTGCAGCAAACCTGCACTTATCATTACATGCCATTGGACAGAAGTGCGAAGGCCCACCTGTTACTGGATCGATAACAAAAAAACAACAACAGTTTCGTGTGCATGAGTGAGAAACTTATTCTGATTAGTGTTCCGAGGCACAGACAGTGCTTAACAATTGCATAATCTATCTTTTTTGTTTTCCATTTAACATGATTATAATTAGGCCTATATACATTTACTATCATGCTTTATTTATCGTGTCTGTCGTTTCGTGCATATAGAAATGCTTAGCATAATGTTCTATCTACCTATCTATCTATCTATCTATCTATCTATCTATCTATCTATCTATCTATCTATCTATCTATCTATCTATCTATCTAGGGGGGAGTGTACCCTCCCCCGTGGACTGATGGCACTTTTTAATTTAGTGTGCACTATTTGAGGCTGACAGATTTCTCATAAACAACGCAGAGCTCATAGAAAAAAATCCTACGGTAAACAATTCACTGTTTCATAAAGATTTCAGCATGACTTAAGAAGTTAATAAAATAAAAGAAAGCCCCAGAACCAGATAAAATACACAATAAAATGTAGGCTACAAGCTTTGCTAAGGAAATAAGTTCTCCTTTGCAAAATAAATACCATGTGGATTACAATCACTCCCGAAAATTGGGAAACCACACGGAGAAGTAGTTCCTGTTTCTTCACTATCATCATGCATCTGCTAAGCATGCTGACTAAACAACAGATCCTCTTGGTACCTGGAGAACACTAACAACAGCTTGAATTCCCGCCAAACAGACTTTAGGGAAGGGAGCGACACTTTTAAAGAAATTTGCAAGCTGTCCATGCGGGGATCAGACGGTTACGTTCGATCTACCCTGGAATACAACGATAGTCTACTTACTATAGTGTAAGCAGTGCAAACATTTGCAACACCTTTGACAAGGTCCAAAACAATCCAACGTTTAAAAAACGGTGGCATGAGATTCACGCCTACTGAAGTTGGAGAAATGTTTTTCAAATGTGGAACCTATTATAGGAATCCGCTTAGATAATGAGGATTTAGTTTTGGAGCTCCTTGAAATAACCAAAAGAATGTGCTCCAACCACCCACACAGGAAATTAGTAGGAGCACGGAAACCAAATAAACGACTTTAAAAAAAAAAAGCAATCATGATGCATCACATCACAGAAATAATGACAATGAAATGTTACCATATGCCACAAAACAGAAAAGAAACCAAAAGAATCAACCACAACATTCCTCCCCACCTGTCTTTATTTTTAAAAAGCAACAAACAAACAAAACAACCATTACAACGTCTGTGAGTAGTGTGAGAATCAAAAGCACAGAATCGCCGCACCCCGTTACGCTGACGCTTGCATCACATCAAACAATCGACCTCTTTCAGATGACTGGATAGGCCTACACGTCTACACCAGTTAGGCCTACGGCACAGCTTTCAAAGGCACAACCAAAGCCGGGTATGGGATACTTATGCAATATCCAGATAAAAGTTCCAATGAGATCTCTTCAGCCTATGCAGCTACTATGTGGAGAAATGATGGCAATTGAAACAACCCTGTATCTTCTCCTCACAGTTTTTGAGACTCATCCTGACAAAACACATAGTTTTGTGATTTTCGCCGACTCAGTATAAGTCATGTAAGCAGTAGAAAATGACCATAATCTAAACCAAGATTTGACAAATACGCTGTTTGGTTTCTACCATCTGGTACATCCTATGGCGTCAACCTGGTGATGCAGCGCATTCCCGGACATTCAGACACACCTGGAAATGACAAAGCATACATGCTTGCCCAATGGGGATCTAGACTGAAGGAGCAGCCCAACATTCGAAGTTCATTCAACACAGCAAAACAAATCATTAAACACAACAAAAAAGATTGGATGAACATACTGGCCTTGGGAAAGGCAGGCAGGGCAGTTTTCAAACATATACATATTATATATATATATATATATATATATATATATATATATGTAGGCTACAACAACAAAACGACAAGACAATAATAATGTCAACTACCTACAGAGAAAGGAACAAACCACAAACTTACGCCTGCAAACTGAACATTACAACTCAATTCCCGCTTGAACAGAATAAAATCAGAACCTCCCCAAATGTGTCCCTTGTGTGACTATGCTTATGAAACTGTGGCTCATCACCCTCTCCACTGCACAGCCCTATGGCATCAGAGCTACGTACCATTTCCCCCCCAAGACCTAACATTGACAACATACTATTCTATGGATCATTACTGCATCTGCAGCAAACCTGCACTTATCATTACATGCCATTGGACAGAAGTGCGAAGGCCCACCTGTTACTGGATCGATAACAAAAACAACAACAGTTTCGTGTGCATGAGTGAGAAACTTATTCTGATTAGTGTTCCGAGGCACAGACAGTGCTTAACAATTGCATAATCTATCTTTTTTGTTTTCCATTTAACATGATTATAATTAGGCCTATATACATTTACTATCATGCTTTATTTATCGTGTCTGTCGTTTCGTGCATATAGAAATGCTTAGCATAATGTTCTATCTATCTATCTATCTATCTATCTATCTATCTATCTATCTATCTATACTTTACTTTGTACAACTAGGTTATGGCCTGCTCTGAAGAAAACTAATAAATTTGATAACAATTTTTTCAATGTTAACTCTCAATCAGGGCCGCGTTAACTAATAAGTGCGGGGCCCTAGGCTGTCCATGAGCCGCGGGGCCGGGGGCCCTCGATGACGTTGATGCTACTACTACCGCATTGTATTTGTAGCCCCGTACTGATGGAAAGCTATACTGTAAAACGTGATTAGATGTAGGCCTAGCGGTATCCACCAATAGTGTGGATGAAGACGACGACAAGCACATTTATAGATCTATTTCTGTTACAAAGTATGAGGCAGCCGAAACCTATCAGCAGCAGCCGAAACCTATCAGCAGCAGCCACAACAACAGCAACAGCGGTAGCATCGCAACATCCTTCTCGTCAACATCAACAACAACAACAACTGTAAAAACAACAGCAAACACAAACAACAAACAACGACAACAATTCAACAAGAGGACAATTTTTTTTTGTTGAAAAACATTTTTTGAGTGCAATAAAGTGTTCACTATAAAATTAATTTCTTGTAACTAGTTTTGCCACTAAAAATTGTCATCTGTGAGCTGTGCCGTAGGCCATATATGCGTATGCAAAATGTGGTTGAGCAGCGGGGAGTGCTGTGAACAATTCCATTTTCTGCGAGAAGGGAATTTGTAGTATTTTATATAAATTTATGAAGAAAAGTTTGTTAATCTAGCCTCAATTGTTTTGGAAAAATATGATTAAGTTAAGACAAATTGATACAAACTGCGGTACAAAGTATGGGAGAGATAGATATCTAGATTAACTAGTTAAAAAGATATTTGAGGATAAGTTGCGCCAAGAATTTTTGACCGCACTATAGTAATGATTCTCTGATGGTAAAACGTGATGAAGTGCACAACTGATACCGCCAGTGGTGAAACCCCAATGGTTTGCAATAATGCTGAAATCTTTTTCTGTGGCTTAATTAAATTGTTATTGAGCCGTGTAGCTGAAAACTGCCCGAAGCCTCTCTACTTTTCTCTATCTATTAAAATTTGTTGATGAAAGATGATAATTATGTTAAACTGTTATTAGTTCTAGATCATACAAAGGCGGGTAGGATGTATGGCCCTGGACAAGTTAGAATATGGACAAGAGGCTGTTGATCCTCTTTTATGATAGACCAAAATGCAGTTTTTCTGTTTAACACGGACCGTTAAATGCCGATTAGCTTAGCAGTATAGATCTATCTATTGAACCTGGTTGCGGTAAGCTGAAAGTCAGAAGTCAGAAGTCAGAAGCATATTCGCCCTTGTTCTTCATGGGAGAGGCAACAAAACACACCCTCCTTTC
>NW_004797290.1:2153409-2200212 GCF_000002075.1 Aplysia californica | reverse complement strand
CAACAAAAAACAACAAAAGATTAAATTAAAAATTAAATGCCCTATGAGCCTTTTCAACCAAGGTGCCAAAAACGTGCGAGTCTCATTTTTAAAAAGGGAACGGGGGATAAAAAAATAGATTACATGCTCTCCATTGCTGTCAGGGAAGTAGATCTAGTGCCTAGAATTAACGTCTTACGCCTGAGCGTAAGCACGTGTTTTGGGAGGTAATAAAAATACACAAACATAATTCTAAATTAGGCTAAGCATCGCAATCTCTTTGAAGCACAGAATTCTGTGCTTTGAAGACAATATATACGAATCCCTATTAAATATCATACATTCGTGTTACAAAGTTTTCGCATTTATTCATTTCCCTTCAATGCCCGCTTGTTTTTGCAGCGGGGAGATTGCTGATTGAATGAAAGCCAGTGACTCATTTTTGTTTGTTTTTTTACTGCTACTACTGCTATTACTATTGGTTTTATTTCTTTGACCTGGTGACTTATTTCCAAGATTGTCACATTGTCGACTGTGAGTAGTGAAAGGGTAGAGATCTACATTATTATTGAGTAAATCCTATTATTGACGTAAGAGTAAGAGGCCGACACTACAAGGTAAGTAGGTTAGATCTAGATTTAGATCTAGATCTATATCTAGATCTAGATCTAGATCTAGATTCTAGATGTACTGCAATGTCAATGACAACTCTGTTTTTCAAACGCAACGTAGATCTAGATCTAGATCTAGATCTAGATCTAGATCTAGATCTATATCTATATCTATATCTATATCTAGATCTAGAATCTAGATTGTAGATTAGATCTATCTAGATCTAGATCTAGACTTAGATTCTAGAATCTAGAACTAGATCTAGATCTAGATCTAGATCTAGATTTCTAGATCTAGATCTATATCTAGATTTAGATTAGTTGGCAGGCTTACTTAAACCGGCAGTGGACGCTCCGTCTAAACGAAGCTTGATTTTTGGAGTGCTGTGAACGTAGCCTCAACAACGTCTGCAATTGCAAACTGCATTCAGGCAATCCAGGGCGCCGTGAACATAGCCTGCCAAAGTTACGTTCACAGCGCCGCGGACGTAGCCTGCAGACTACTTTACGGCGCCGTGAAGTTGCCGTGAACGTAGCCACTGCGTTTTTGAGTTTTCAAAAGGGCGTGTATACAGACCCGGTAACCAGGAACAAAGTCACAAGGTATACAGACCCGGTAGGGGAACTCTCTTTGTGATTTCGGAAACTTTCAGCGCCCTCTTGGCTCAGGGTAGAGCTAGGTTTTTCTACTTCTAGATATCCTAAATCTAGAATCTAAATCTAGATCCGATGTAGAAAAAGATCTAGATTTTGATCTAGAAACCTAGATCTAGATCTAGATCTAGATCTTCTACTGGTAGGCTGTAACTGAAGGCAGTGAAGGCTAGATCTAGAATCCTACAAGACTTTTATAATGGTTACCTGAAGGTGATCGTATTGTTACTTTTGAAGTAATAATGTGATCAACCATTACTCACCGCCTGCCACCACCCACTTTTATTCTCACCCCGGTGAGAATAACCCATGTCTCGCTATTCTCATCCCCCCCCTGGTGAGAATAGCTCCCACCCCGGTGTGGGCATGAGGCGAGGACTCCCCCCTGACCTCTCAAAAGCCGATAAAATCACCTAGGCCCTTGATGGCTTGGTTGGGAACGAATAATAATAATGTAAAAACCTTTTTCGCCTCTCCAGTTAAAAGAAAGGCTCACTACCGACGCTACTGAGCGAGATGTGGGACCGGCCACCGACTGGACTATTCGTTGTTTAGATCTAAACACTGACTTAATTAACGATGGCAGGCCTCTCACTTTCTGCCTGCAGAAATAAATTAATTATGGTTCACGGAACAGAGAGTGTGTACAAACGTAACAAGACACAAGCACGAGACAATAAAAAAAATTGCTTTTGCACGATGGTAGAAGGATTGTAAATTATTCAGACCAAATGGGCAAGGGCGTTAAGTTGTGTTAACTAGTTTAATTTTATTATTAAGCAACCCGAGCTCTTTCCTTCATTTTCTTTTTTTTTTTCTTCTATTCTTCATTGCCTTTTCTGTCCTCTTCTTCTTGAACATTTGTAGTTTGGAGCCAAAAAAGAGACAGAGAGCCAAATGAAATTCTCCGGGCCAGACGCAATCCAAAAGAGCCAAATTTCTGGGATTTAGCTCCAATCTGACAACCCTGACTGTGACTAGATCTATCATGTCTATTTGGACTTCGGACACCAACATGATCCTGTCCACGGAGCTTCAGCCCCGGTGAGAATAATTGGTTGGAGTGATAGTCAGCCTGAAATATGATGGCCAGCTCTATTTGGAAGCGAGTCTGATTTGATTTTTTATGTATTTCGGACTCGAGTCGGAACATGGGTTTTATCTAGGCCTATTCGGACTCGGGTCCGAAAAAAATGTTTTATTTTTTCGGACTCTGCTTCTAAGTGAGTTTGTGGTTGTAAGGAGGTTACATGATAATGTAACTGTCGTCTGGGGATTTTACGTAAAACCAGAATTAGAAAGAAAGTTACCTCCTACTAGGACTGTAATTGTGTCAAAAGTCAAAAGACTGCACTCTCATTGCCCAATGGTCTACGTACACGGTAACCGACAACTCAAGGCCAAGGTCTTTCCACCACCACTAGCCTACAGCATCATCATTACTTCCACCATCAATTGTCTTTCCACGTGATTAATTTCATTTTGTTGTGTGTTATAGTTTTTCTGTAAAATTAATATTTAAAAAAATCACATCACATAAAATCAACTGCCGTTGCGTGGCCTCTTCCCAACTCCTCCCCCCAGCAAGCCGAGAGTGTGAGACTGCTGCGGGCAATCTCACAGGTCGACATAATTAACTTTGCCCCTGGCAAGATCAAGTCAACTTGGTTGTTTTGTTCATACTAACGATGCAGGGAGGGCCAGTTCCGATAGATCTAGTGACTGGATATTGAAGCTCACGTCTCGATTGTTATCATTATAATAAAAATTTTTGTTTGTAAATGCTGGAAATATTTAAAAACAAGGGTTGGAAGTCGGAACGGATGTCATGCTGGATTCAATTCAGAGTCCGAATATAATTTTGAGTCTCTTCGAAATATATGATTGTAAAGCTAGATCTATGATTAGACCAGACTGTGGTTTAGAGCAATTGATTCTAGTACTTCTTAGGTGCTATTCTCAAATCGAGAACCTATTCTCTTTGCGCCTGAGGATTTGCCTTCCTGAGCTTTGGTATTTTACGTAACATGCAGTTCCGTCATGTTTAATTGATGCTTGCTAGATCTCCTTTACTGGTTACTTATACCTGGTGCCAATTGTCGAGATTGGTTCCGTTCAGTTTGGTCATCGGGGCTAGTCAGATTTTCCTCCATGCCATCTAGTGGGAAAAGCTACCATCGTGACTCAAGAAACTGACGATGACCTTCAAGAACAAACATGATGTTTTTGTTTTCAAGGCCACGAGTCGGACGATCGGTTTGAGGGGGTCTAGATTCCATTTATAGTGTGCACTGAAGCCGCCAGAAACGTAATGTAATGTAATGTAACCGAACTGATCCTCTAATGGGCACCGCCTATTAGTTAGTCAAAGCTGGAACAGGATTATAAGTCCTGCTGATTTGAAATCTATAATTTTTTAGTTTGAGATGGAAGTTGCCCTGGCGTTAGTTTTGTTAAAAAATGTTTCAATTTTGATTTGCACGAGTTTTATTTCTCTCAGACTCTTAATATTCAAAGCAGAACTATGTACCTTATTTTGATATTAAATCTTGATTTAGCACTCTAACTTACTAAGTGCTAAATGATGATATTTTTAGACGAATAACAACATAATGTGTGTGGACAATCAGTTACCTGCCTCTTTGAAGTGAGAGGTGATAGCATTTTTCATTTCAGTGGTGTGTTCAATGAATATACCGTGAGCCTCACTTATAACAGTTGGTTATGAAGGTATTCTGGCTATAGCGGACTTATAATAAATCACAGAGTCCGATCTATGTAATGTGTTGTAAAAATAAAAAGGTTGTTATTTTAGGAGGTATTTAGTAGAGATAGAGGCATGTTTAGCTATAATAATGCGGCTATAACAGTGGTCCAACCTTTGACAAAGTCCTATTAAAGACAAACAGCAGCAAAAAAGGGAATGAAGTAGCAAAATAACGCCCAACATAGTGAATTGCACTCGCAGAACCTATATGGGCCTTAGAAGTTGATTTTGTACACATTTTATGATGTGTCATATCGTGTGTGAAAGCTGGATGCACCTTGGTGCTGATGGAAAGCCAGTCACTTAGTGTGGACTTGGTCTGGCACCACATCATTATATTGTCTCACGATGGGATGATCAGACTTGTAACGGGAATGATATTATTGAATGAAGAGAAGGCATTGGCATTTGATCTACTGCATGTATGTGTGTTCCTTTTCCAAAACTGGTAACAATTCAACTGAATTAGAAATTTTTGTGAAGTGCTCAGAGCATGCTGGAGTCTTACCATGCTTGGATATCGCTACAATAAATGTAATTTTTTTTGTTACCCAAGCATCTGAAATTGTGTTTTGTCAACTTCCATGAGACTCAGAATAAAAGAATTTGCCTATTGGTAAAAAAAAAGGAAAACAAGATGAGGAGAGAAAAAATACCTCTGGAAAAGACAGGGAGGCATTAAAAGACTAATAACTGGTAGTAAGTAATCTAAGTCAGTATGTAATAAAAATATGATTCTATTCGTTAATCATTAGCAACAGTGTATGTAAAATTGATCTTTGTCTATAAAACAGGATTCTGTCATAACAGGGATATAGTCTTGTGGGTCCTGGCGGTCCTGTTATAGTTAGGAACCACTGTACAGTCAGGCTTGGATAACTTAAAACACACTGAGGATTGACTAATTATGCATTTGGCATAATTCGGGTATTCTGTCAATGAACAATTAAAGAGATATCAGTTGGAGAATGGCTATTGTACGAGCTGTCCGTGATTTCAAGTTTTCCTTGTTCATTTTATGTACCCAGCTGTATTTAAATCCCTTTTGTGTTTGATTTTTTTTTTCAGATTTGCTTTGACAGGAACCTGTCTTTCAAGCTCAAGTTTGAGACATGTCTCACCAGCATGCTGCAAGTCCACAAGATGGACATCACTACAGCTATGCACCATATCAAGAACACGGGGCTGTTGGTAATTACCATCAGTACGCTCCACCAAATCCAAGAATGACTGTTCCCCCTCCTGGACACCCCAGTAGTGGACAGATTTTTTCTATGCCACCACCGCCATTACCCGGTGGCCATCACCCTCCTCCAATGAACAATAGTTTTAATTTTTCTCAACCACCGCCAGGACCACAGGCAGGAGTGCCTTTCAGGCCTCCTTTTTACAACCAACCACACTCGAGTAACGTTGTTGCTCCTTTCAATACTCAAGGGATGTACCCGTTAAACCATCCTCCACCTCCACCTCAACCAGCCATGAATCAACCACCTCCTGGGAATCCACCAGACTTTGTGATGCCAACTAACAATCTAAGCGTCCCTCCCCCTACCCCATTTCCCTCACCACTTGGTGGAGCCCCACAGATGCAGTCAAACTTAACGAGGCCTCCACCACCTTACAGTCAGGCAGCTGCAAATCGAAATTCAAGCATACAAAACTCTGGGACATCTCTGTCATTTCAAGCCCCCAGAGTGCCCTCGAATTCATCGTTAAGTCAGGGAAAATCTGTCAGCCGACCTCTTTCTAGAAAAGAAGTAGGGGCCAGAATGTTGGAAGAATGGGTCAAGCAGTCTTCAAAAAGCAGAAAGATACAGAAGAAGTCAGTATCCTTGAAAGGAGAGAATTCTATGAAGGTAGGACAGTAATTGAGTAACCCTAAGTTTCTTGTTGTGTCTTTTTAAAAATGTCTTAATCGATACCTTGTTTTGATAATTTGTTTCGTTATATTCAAATGTGCTTGTTGCTGAATGACACTGAATCTTCTAGAGTACGGAATGTAATATGAATGTGTTCTTATTTTTGCGAGTTTTGTTTTGGAATGGATTATAACTAAACTAAATGTTTTCTTCCTATAATCAACCAGAGTCTAGAGATCATGTTTGGTAATAAGAGAAGTGCTCAACTCTTGACATGATGTTGCAGATGCTTAATGTTTGATTCTTTTTTACATTCTTGTTATAAATGCCTGTACTTTTAGGTTTGGGAGCATGTTCAACATTTGGCAGAACTGAGGAGAGTGTTATCGAGCATGTCTGAGCACATCAGTGGAATGGAGCAGGTTGTGTGCGAGGCAGACAGCAGGACTTGGGAAGAAGCTTCAGGCAAAATAGAAGCTGAAAAGGTATGCTAGGGAATAAACTTTTGTATTCCTATAAGTGAAAAGATACACAGAAGGTTTCAGGGTTGCAGGGCAAAATAACAAAATATTTAGGATTTGCATTGTTTTAAGGTTGATCGAAAGTGAAATGGATTTATTTGGCTGAATACTTTCCTGTTTGATCTGGCCAAAACTGACAGAAAAAAATGCAGCCCTAGAGTTCAAACTGGTTGAAAATGGCTGGGCAAGCTACTTGTTTTTTTCCAATGGGGTTTCCTCAACGGTAAGCCTGGCTGTGATAAAAATGGATTTATGATGTGGCCTTGTTTTGATTTTTAGTGATGAAAGTTTGTCAGAGCCGAGGTCAGTAGTCTTAGTAATAATAATAAAAATATTTGCATATTTATAAAGTGCATTATATCCACATTCTACAGTATTCTCTATGGACTTTACAACTATTAGTCTTCTTCATCTATTCCCATTATCGATATAAAAATGTGAACACTCGAAGGCTGCTATGTGCGGGGGAAGCTGAACAAATGGGCTGCCATTGTTGGTGAAGAACATGAACAGGATAGAGTTAAGTTTCTTGACAATTGTATTAACACTGAAGTGTTGCACTATCATCATTATACAATAGGCTTCATTATTTTTACTGAGTTTCCATATTTCATGATTTCTGCATTTGAGGCTTTGTTGAAAGTTTCTTTGTTAAGAGGTGTCACTGTAAAAAAAACAATCCCAACCCAACTAAAATCACTGCCCCCTTACATGCACTCAAGTGGCCCATGTAAACTTGTGATCCAATTCCTATAAAATCTATATAATGTGTATTGCTTATTTGATGTAACATTATATATTTCAGGAAAAATTGAAAGACTTGCAGTTATATCTGGAGAAGCCGTTGGCGTGTGATATGATGGAGCGTTTAAAGGGAATGAGACTGAAAAGGGTAAGTGTTTATGAGTCAAGTCAGCTGCGAGTGAACCTTGATTCATGATTATTTAAATGTCTTGTTTAGAAAGTTAAAAGATAAACACATTTTGTTATGATTAAATTAAAAATTCCTATTATGTAACTGTGAGAAAAGCTCTTTTTTGTTTTTCTTTTTTATCTTTGAAATTGAGAAATAAAGCCATTTTTTTTCTTCTATTCCTGAAAACTTTTTAAAGCAAATTTGTTCATCTTGATGTACAGTGTTTTGGAATTTAGTGATAAAAAAAGACTTGTTTTTCCAAACAGTTGCATCGTTTAGTCATAGTCTTCATCAAATGAATAGGAACAAACGACATGTACATGTGCTTGTGTTAGAACTCTTGTTAACATATTTTATTAACTTAATGAGATTATTTTATGACATTTTCATTCATTCTCTTTCAGTTATTTGACTGGGCTATGGATTTGACTAGATTTCACGATTTTATATGAATGACCACTATGTCTTGCTGAAGTGCACCAAGGCATATCCTTTGCTTCTAATTTTTTTCTTCTGATGGTCTTCACATGATGTCTCATGTATCCTTTAATGTATGACGTTTTCTGATTATGACCTGTGTATGCTTTTATTATTATAAAAATGTGTATCTCATTTAGAAGACAAATGCTTATGTACGAAAATACTCTAAAAGGTTTGTCTTTTATAGGAAACTTAATTTGTAATGCACTCCATTATCGCCATGCTGATCAAAAGTGATTGTTTGCTTTTTCATTTTTTAAACAATACTGTCATGAGTGCTTCATATCTCATACCTTTTGAAATTATGAGTACACTCTTATTTCATTAATGTGTCTCTCAACTTTTAGATGAAACATGGGTTGACACTTGAGGGAAACTAGTTTGATTCTATATAACTTACTAAAGTTTTGTGCTCACCCTCATGTTTTTGACTGTACAAGCTGAAAATGTTGGCCATGAGGCTTACAAGAGACTGTGGCTGGAACCTGGCTTCATTGTGGTACCCCCCGCACGTATTTCCCCCTCAGAGGCAGGCATGAGCTATTACTTGAAATTTTACTGATATCTTTCACTATTTGTTATTATGCTTAAATGCTGTATTACCAAAAAAAATGTAGTGTGATACAAAATGTAATGTGCTACTTAATTATTTTCCCCAAATATGTTTGCGCCCATATATTTTAGCTATGAGAAAATATTTGCTCATGTTCAGCACAGATCTTGTTTAATCATATCTCCAGGCAAGGCTGAGAGAGGCAAGAAGGATGAAAAGTGAGCAGCTGCAGAGGCAGAGAGAGGAATGGGAAACAAAGAGCACAAAGATTGATCAATGGCAGGAAAAAGTAATGAAGCAGATAAAGGACAAGAGCATGGTATGTATCTGTTGAAGGATTGTCTTTCATTCATTTTTGTTTGCAAAGTAGTAATTTAAAGTCGCGATACCCCCCAAAATTATTTTTAAAAAATACACTTGGGGTTTTGTGGCAAATCAATGAATTCAGGGTTTATTATACTTTTTCCTCCCCTGTTTTCTAATATTAGACAATACTGTATGCAGTGAGTGAACATTTACTTTTTTTTTTTCCTAATGTGACCTGCAAAGGATTTTCCTTTTTTTTAATGTTAGATGTCGAAATTAAGTTTAAGATAATCAGTGCTGTTTAATCTTTTTAGACCATATAAGCATTTTGAATCTGAAGCAGACTCAGACCAAGACAATAGTCGAATGGATAGAAAAGAAGTAAGAGAAAACCTCTCTGATGTGCTTGCTTGCCACCTATATTGTGAGCTCACTCAGTTTGTTTTCTTTTTAAAATTTCTCTTGTCACAATGTCTTCAGGGAAGGACGAGTGACTTATTTGATTAATAAATTGTATAGAAGCATGTTTTCTTCTTTGAAAAGAAAAATTGCTTCTTTCCTGGGAGCATCAGTCCATATCCAGTTCCTTTTAGGGTTTGCCATACAATTTGATATCATGCGGATATCATACTTCTTCCATCAAAGGCAAAGCAGGAGGCTCCATTTATTGGTGGCTGGTTACCGGTGTACTTTCTGTTTATGTGCTGCTTTGTCATAGAAAGCAGAGGCTCTCATCTTCATTTAGAAGGGGGAATGTGATTTATTGTTGTAATAGACAAGGTGTTTTGGTACACATAAGCTAGACAGATATGAAAAGCCAAACGCATCATACTTTGGCCAGTAGGAAAATGGTCTCATATTTTGTTTGTCTCTCATTTTCAAAGAAAGAAAAAAGGAAAGCGGCTGCTGACCAGACCCTCAGTAAGGTGACCAAGGAGATCCAGGATGCCAACAGACTTGTGGAGACAATGACAGCACTGCAGAAACTCCGACTCATTCGACGAGATGCTGCTGTGAAAAGAGGTGACTATTTCGTCGCCTGAGTACAACAACCCTGTATCCCACAAAAACAAAATTTTACGAAAGGGAAAAACTTTGTCAATTCATCTAACAATGTTTACTAAAAATTAAAGTCTGAATGTTGCACAGGCAATGTTTATTTAACTACATGTGTAAAAATTTGACACAAAATCCGCAACATTACATTTAGTGGAAAAAGCAAAAAAAAAGTGTTTTTTTTACATAGTGTGGGTTACAGGGTTGTTGTGCTCAGGCGACGATTTAGTTTTAGTAAAAGTTTTACGGCACTTGCAACACAATTAGGACATGATACAAGTGCCGAAGATTAAAGATAATAAGATACATATTAAAGAAAGAGGAGAGATTTAATAAGGACAACAGATGTTTTATAGGAAAGAAGGAGTTACCAACTTCAGAACACCCACCAACCTCCCACTTGTACCGACTGCATGGCATGTTAAATGTTGCTTGGCTCTGTGTTGTAAGGGTTTGGTAGCTTAGGGCCCGCCATTAGCTCAGTTGCTGTCATGCAAAAATATAGTGATTTATGTCCCTACTGATATTCTTTTGAACTTGGTTGTAGTGAGTTTTCACGGCTCTTCACCCACTTATCTCTGTCCTATGGGAGATGGACAATAAATCTGAGGCTCCACCTTCAACCATTTACCCATCAGAGCCATTTACGTACACATGATTGCTGCTATCTCCAGAGTCATAGTCATAGATGAGTGCTGTATTGGGCATTTGTGCAACTGTTGTCTTCACTTTAGAATGTAGAGTTTTTCTGGTAATGTCTACCCAGTAACTGGGTTATCTGTAAAAAGTTGTATTTGTATTGACACTGAAATTCATATTCACCTGTGACTTTTCTCTGCAGGTGATACTGATCTCGGAGAATCTAGGCAAAGTTTTGAGCAGAAGATCACAGATATGACACGGCTTGTGAAAGCTCAGTTAGAGCATTACAAAGAAGAAGAATCAAGACTGAAGGTAAGTTTGATAGATTATGAAATATATGTCAAGCCCCTTTTGTTAACTCAGAGAAGTTGGCGCGTCTACTGGCTAGATGGTGTAATGAATTTCATATTGATGTGTTAAGAACATCTTTGCATTTATATCTAATAATTGAAATCGTGTTTTCTTTTTAAAGCTGACAGCCCATAGCTGGGATCAGGCATGTTTATTTGCTGCTCATCTTTTCATCTCTACTTCTGTCCGTCTTTCTCTCATATCTCGTGTAAAACAAGCAGTTGGATGTAGCCTCGTGAAACGAATTCTGGTAGTTATATTTTATATTACTTGACTCCTATTACTCTCAAGAACCCCCCCCCCCCCCCCCCCGAAACAAACAAGACTACATAGTACTAGAGTTTATGTTTGGAAGCTCCTAGTCCTGTTTCGGCTCCTCTCATAAATCAACATACAGGTATCTTATTGAACTTTTGTAGTGATTCGCTGTAATCTTTGGAGGGGGGTTGTAAACTTGAATGGGATCTGATTTTGGTATCAGATACGAAGCACAGTGCATGTGCTTCCCTTCCCTTCGTCCCTGCTGTATTCCTTCTTTGTTCATGAATCAGGGAAAATTGGCAAAATGACTCATCCCATTCTTTAGCTGTCGTAGTACCAGTAGCAGTTAAATTTTTACTCACAGGCAAAATATGAAGTTGGGTGTACCAGTACAAAATAATCCATTGGTCTAAAGGTTTTATTAAATCTCAGATTGTTTTAAAGTTTTGTTGTAGTTGTAGTGCGGAAAGAGCTTGGGGTTGGAGGGGAAGTTCTGCTTTAATTGATCAAGCCTTGGAGTTCTATACTATGATGCAGGCATTGTCTCTTTGCTTATGCTTATTGTTACTGCATGTTGCTTCTTCTCTTTTTTGTTTTATGCAGAGCATTATAAAGTCTGAGGCTGAGGAGAGTGACAGGAAGCGAGAAGAAATTGAAAAAGAGGTTGAGAGGTTGAAGCAGAGCGCTGAAGATTCTGAGCTGGAATCATTGTTATTTGGACCCCAAGGTAATGAAAAATATCTCACATATCATGTTGAGATGTGTTGTGACCTTGTAATTCTTTGGTCTGTTTTGATGATATGCAATGTGTTTGGTCTCACTGGAATTAACACAATTTTTGTTTGGCTGCATTGCATTTTGACTGGAGTTGGTTTGTCAAAGAATGGAATTTGGAGCAACAAGGCTAAATTTACAGCATATATTTCGAGATATTGGGTTCTCAAATTTTAATTCTTTTAGATTAATATCTGTTACAGAGGCAACAATTTTTGTGGGTTTTTTGCGCTCTTGTTTGTGTGTGCTGATTCTTAAGTTTTTGTTTTCTATTTTCTTGAATTACATCATAGGAAATTCTACAAATGAAGAATGGAGAAAGAAGTAACTAATTTTGGATTTCTAAAAGGGTGTTTTTTTGTTTTTTTTAGCTCTTTGGAGATGTCCAAGAGCTTTAGTGTCTGTGTCTCTGGTGAGTTGGTAATACTAAACCTGTAGAATATATGTCTTTTTTCAATAATGTTTCAACTTAGTTATTAGAGGAAAAGTGTTTGGAACTGGCTGTTTGAAATGAATTAGAAATAAACTACATCATTTTATTCCTCTTAATACACACATGCATTATGAACTTGCCTCAGGTTAAGATTTTGTTTTTTCCTTTTGGTGAAAACAGGTGACACTCCGGAAGCAGACCCGCTGTATCCATTTGTTCAGTTTTACAAACAAGCTGAACATAGTTTACAAGCATTTCTGCAGATAAGGTTAGTTTTGTATACTTTTAGATTAACAGTTAATAACACTCTCTTTAAAGTCACGAAACAATTTTGTTTGCTCTATTGTTTCAATTTCTGTGTGCAGGATACTCATTAGTCTTAATTCTTTTGATACACTAGGGATTCAACAAGTTTACGCTATATTCATTAAAATATTGGTGGATTTGTTCCTGTGAGCACTCAAACCATTTGTAGAAAGGACGGTAAATGTAGCAGTAGCAGGGGATCAGGTGTAGATCTTGGGGATGGCGAAACCCCTTAAAACAACACTTCAGTGACAAGCCGGATTCAAAGAGTTGAGGTAAAGTGCTTTCCTCTCATGTTCAAATTTTTGGTCACTTCTCAGTTCAGGCCTGCAGGGCTGGTTGGGAAAATGGCTTGATTTATGAGTCTGTTGAATCATTTGTTGAAAATAATAATAATGTAATAATAATAATTGCATTTATATAGCACATATCCATGCTCAAGAGCATGCTCTATGCGCTTTACAACTATTATATTACCCCAGCAGACCCTCTGAGAACACTCAGAAACATTCTCGGCTTCCGCGGAAGCATACAGTGCAAAGTGCCTTTCCCAAGGACACTACGTCGGGCCCCTGATGGGATTCGAACCCACAACCTTACGGTTACGAGTCCAAGAGCCTAACCACTAGGCCACCGACGCCATGCCGAAAAGCCCACAGTCGATATTCCCTGAGATTGAGATCTTGTAGGGGAGTTCGGGAAATATGTCATTCAGTGTCTAATAATGCGCTATAATGAGAGACAATTGGAAGTGCCTGCTATTTTTCTCCTCGTCTTTGGTTACATGTTATATTTAGGCCTACTGAATTGAGCAAACTATCATAACTCAAGGGACCCACAAATGGCAAAATGCCACAGAAGCTTGTGTTTTCTTACAATGGAAATAGTATTTGGCTAGCCGGAGAGTAAGAGGCTGTGATGTGATTGTGTGTGTCTGGTGTCAAATGGTCGTGTAGAACAACCTCTTTGAATACTTTGATGTCTCTAGAGTTATTTTTTCTTACTGCGGCTAGCAAAACAATAATTATTATACAACATTTTGTCAAGATCTAGTAGAAGTGTGCCGGTGCTGGCTGAAGGCTCTTATTCTTAGTTAATCAAGGGCTGTTAATAAAATGTCTTGCCCTAGCATGTGCCCCAATAACTGCCCAGATGTCCTGTGCTTGTACTCCTCAATGACAGCCCAGCTGTCTTGTACACCCTAGTAGTAATAATCGCTCAGCTGTCTTGAAGCCTGCACCTCAATTACAGCACTGCTGTTTTGTACTTCTCAATAACCACCCAGCTGGCTTGTACACCCCAATAACTAACAGTAACAACCCTGCTGTTTTGTACACCCCAATGACAGCCCAGTTGATTTGCACTCCCCAATAACAGTAGCAGCCCAGCTGTCTCGTACACCCCAGTGTCAGTCTAGCTGTGTTCATTGCCCACTCGGTCACTGGGTTCTCCCTTGAAGCAAAAAGACAAAGAGAGTTATGGAACAGGACACGTTTTCATAGTTTTGGGATACCTTTAGGTAGCACTTATAGTACTAGTCCTTGTCCGTCACTGTCAGCAGTTGTGTGAGATTAGGCTAATGTTATTCCAGGGCTGCCAACCAAATCCGATTTTTGCGCAATCATTACGATTTTTTAGCCTCACTAGGAAATTCCTATCGTAAGGCGACTTATTACGATTTTTACAGTCAGCAGATTTTTGGCTATAAAAAAAGTATATTTTTGGCTCTTTTTTTATTTTACAAGACTAAGTGCAGACGTGTTAAAGCAGAACTTTGGCCTTCACATTTATTTAATTTTCGATAAGCCGTATTTTCTGTTATTAAGACATATTTTTGTTCATTGTAATATAATACAGTAATTTGAAAATGAGAGCACTATTACTAATTTTTGGGGGAAATGACTAATTTTCTTCACGGCCATTACTAAAAACCATAGGGATGGGTTGGCAGCCCTGACATTCCCTTGAAGACCCCTTGCATTTTATTTTAAATCCACAACGTGCGTGGCGTCGGTGGCCTAGTGGTTAGGCTCTCGGACTCGCAACCGTACGGTCGTGGGTTCGAATCCCGTCAAGGGTCCGACGTTGTGTCCTTGGGAAAGGCACTTTACACGAATTTTCCTCACTTCACCCAGGTGGGAATGGGTACCCGGCTATAGACAGCGAAAGATCTTGTCAGTTTGTTAGTGTTTGAGTGCTTAATCGGCTGCTCGCACTGTATGCTTCCCGGGAAGCTGAGAATGTTTCTGAGTGTTCTATGGTCTGCTGGGGTAATAATATAGTGTAAAGTGCATAGAGCCTGCTGCTGAGCGGGGATATGCGCTATACAAATGCTATCTATTATTATTATTATTATTAATGCAGAGCAAATTTTAAGGTCAGCATGAATGAGAACCTCTTTGCAGAGATTTTAAAAATAAAGCTCTCTGTTCTATTTTTATACAATGCTGTACTTTTTTTTCTTTTCTTTTTTCATCTGACACTGTTTTTTTCCCCTTTTTCTTTACAGATATGAATGGGATTTGTTTTTGGTACCGGAAAATTCATCTGGAGGATCTTCGATTCCAGGCTCTTGGGTCATGCCTGAAGGGCCAAGCTCTAGCATATGGGCCAGTGCCCAAGTGTAACTGACATGTTGTTCATGCTGTCTTCACTCATACAGAAGGCTGGCAGCTGATGTTTTTGTACCTTTTCTCAGAATACAAAATTATATGCACTCTGAATATATGCATTTTGAATTTTGGTCTTTTCTCTTCAAATTTATCCATAGTACAGTCGGGCCTCAATAACTCAAACACATCAGGGATTGACAAATTTATGTGTTCGACACATCCATAATTCGGGTAAACAAGCAAAAAATTTGAGAGATATTAGTTGAGGAATGACAAATTGTATGAGTTATCCGAGTTATCACAAGTTTTTTTTTGTGTTTTTGCTATCTGTGTCCGACTGTATGTGTTCAATGAACTACATTTCTAGTGAGTTTCTGTGGTTTGTACTTCAATTTCTGTGGAAACTGAGGTTTCAGCAAAACAGTGTCTAACCAACATGACTATTGTAAATTGATAATGAAAGCCCTGGGAAATTTATCCTAAATATTTTGGGTTGCAAATCTGTATTTTTAACAAATATTCAGCTGTGTTATATCCCTTTTCAATTTCCCGGATCAACTGTAGTTTGGTTGGCATCCATCTTCATTATAAATGAATATGTGTCACAACGCAGTGGAATCAGGCGCTCGTCAGTTTTTGGGCATTTTGAGTTATTGGTAAAATCTAAAAGCTTATTCATTTTCCTTGCTTTTAATGAAATAAAAACCCCCATCTAGATCTATCTTGAATAGAAGTTGAAATACTTGTGATTGAAGAGGGTGGGGTCTCCTGGTTTCAGTGGTAAAATTAGCGAGAAAATGGCTGCCAAAGTTCAGTAACTTCAATAGCTAGAGAATCCTAGAAAACTGAAAAGTTATAATTATAATATGTTTTGTGTCTTTAATCGCTTTTCAGTAACATTCCCATGCAAATGTGTTTTTATACGGACATTAAAATAAAAGGTGTTGAACCAAAAAATATTCTATAAAAGAGTCCGTTTAAAGTGAAATCTGCAGGATCGCCAGATTGTCTTCAGTTAAGTAGGGATTTCGTGTTTAAAAAGTTCGAATAGTAAAACAAAATTGGGGATTTTCTTTTCTTGCGGTGTATCGCTGTTTTTGGATTAACTGTGTTTGATTGTAGGTTTTGGTACGGCACTTTCAACATAATAAGGTCATATAAGTGCTGAAGATTAGAGGTGTTACAAGAGAGTAGCAAACACAAAAAAGGAGGAGAGATCAGGACAATAGATGTTTGATAGGAAAGAAGGAGCGAACCACACAAAAGCATCTGCCGACCACCAATGTGTTTGGTTTAAGCGAACTTCACCCTGTACATGGTGGGAAGTATGAATACAGTACTTTCATCCTTCACAGGCACGACACCTCCTTCTGCCTCATTCCATGCTACATTTTAACCAAGAATATACCATGGATAGGTCGAACACAGAAGACTCAAAATCAAGCCTCCGTCGAACTGTGCCTGCGGTCCCATTTTTTTCCTTCTTTATCTTTGTAAAAAAATTATGTGAAGCTCAAACAAAAACTCGAAATAGTTGAACGAATTATGTCATCATATACATCTAAATTTGAGTAAAGTCAATGTCCTTTGAGGCGCACTTGGGACAAAAAAATATATTTTAACAATAACCCCCCCCCCCCCTCCAGAACAAGCAAGGTCGCCAGTAGGTAAAATGCTTCTTTCCCCCCTCCACAGAAGCAGCTAGCTGTGCTGTGTTTGGCGTGCTGTTTGATATGCGTGCCCAGGCCCTAGGCCTAGCTAGGCTTGTGTGGAGCGGGCAAGAGGAAGGGTTGTGCATCACACGATTGGCTGCCTCACCATTCTTCGCAAAGAACTGCGAGCTTGGTGAGGGGAGGCGGGGTAGGGCTGCATTGTTTGGTCATCACGTTGTTGATTACCGTTACGATATATGCTTATCCTATCAAATTGTTTATATTTTGAAAAATTTGAAAAGGCATTGTTTGAATGGTGCAGACTAAAGACCGCTCACACTGACCCGTGCAATTAAACTGCCTTGGGTACCAGGAGGCTCATTACAGATTGAACTCAAAAGCATTGCGTATCCTTGTTTTGCCCCAAAAGTAGCAATCTTTGTTGCTTCCCTTGATTCTCTGTCGGACACAGCCAATGCCACAACACTGTTCATGTATCCTCGAACTTCCCCCAGGTCGGTCCGGACGAATTCGAGCTTTCCGTGTAATACTGTATCATGTGTTCCTCACTGGCTGAGCCAGATGAGAAGTGAGCTCGCTTAGGCACACTCTCCATGTAGCAAATGGAACTCCCAGAAATCCCATTGCCTCTTTGCTTTATGGCTCATTTTCATTTTGTTTCAGTAAGAGCTTTTATGGCACTTGCAACACAATCAAGTAGTGGCGCAGATTATAGATGTTACAAGAGAGTAACGTTAGACCCGCCCAAAAATGAGGAGTCATTGCTGGTCACAAAGTCTTTGGAGCGTATAAAGTAATTGGCGGATTTGCCCTGCGGCAAACGCATTCACTAAACTCCCTTGTAAAAAACACAAAAAAGGAGTGAGATAAGGAAGATCAGATGTTTGATAAGAGGCCATTTAAAAAACATGTGTGTGGATTTTACTGCAAAATGACTAAAGGCACAAGAAATGTAAATTTGCAATTCCCAAGGACTCTCAAGCTTCGGGGGTCACCAAGTTTTAGTATGAGTAAAAGTTTTACGGCACTTGCAACACAATAAGGTTATATAAGTGCCGAAGATTAGAGGTGTTACAAGAGAGTAACAAACAGAAAAAAGGAGGAGAGATAAGGACAATAGGTGTTTTGATAGGAAAGGAGCAAACCACACCAGAGCACCCGCCAACTATCCACAAGGTCACCAAATTTTGGTGGCCATTTTCTCACTAATGACACCAGGCAACCCCTTCCCCTCCTTCAATTTGGGAACATTAGCAGCACGGACACCCAAGTAGATGCAACAGAGAGTTGAGAAAGTAGAGACAGGACCTGCCAATGGTGTCCTCTTCTGACTGGGAGCCTTTAAAAAAGGTAGTCTAGACAAGGACATTTTTGTTTGGAAATAGCAAAAAGGTTATTTTTTGGGGAGCTTTTTTTGAGTAAGGGTTTCATGGCACTTGCAACACAATTAGGTCATATAAGTGCCGACGAAGAGAGTAACACAAAAAAGTAGTAGAGGTAATATAAGAACGAAAGAAGTTTGATAGGATTATGAAAGAAGAAGCAAACCACACCAGAGCATCCAGTACCAACCACTTCTGGTTTTACGGCACTTGCGACATGATTAGGTCACATAAGTGCCGAATGTTACAGACATTACAAATAACAATAGAGTAACAAACGCACAAAAAAGGAGGTGTTTGATAAGAAAGGAGCTAACCACACAAAAGCATCCGCCAACCACTCACAAGACAAATAGCACTTGGGAGCAATTTATGGGAAACCTTGCCAAAGCAGTAAAGGTTGAATGACACCCTGTCTTCATCTTCCAAGTTCAAAGATGGGTGAAGAGCACACCGTTCACTGCAGGTTCTAGAATTGACGTATTGACGGTTTGTTTCCATGTGCTACGTACTGAAGTCAAGTTGAGCAGGGAATATTGGGAATGAAAGATTCTCTATATCATGGAATTTATCTTCTACTTCTACATTCAGAACTTCTTGAAATATTCAAGTATACAGCATGCTCAAATGAAGGTGCAGTACAAACTACTTTCTTTTTCTTCATCACGACTAGCTTAGGAAATCTAAACTTGGACTATGAATATGAAGTAGGCTCTATGAAGTAGCGGTTGGAGGCAAGACATGAAATACATAGCAAATAAGGACTGATTTTGGTTTTGGTTTTAGTAGACGTATTACGGCGCTTGCAACACAACAAGGTCATATAAGTGCCGAAGATTAGAGGTGCTACAAGAGAGTAACAAACATAAAAAAGGAAGGGAGATAAGGATGATAGTTGTTTGGTGATAGGCAAGAAGTCAAGAAGGAGCAAACCACAACAAAAGGACTGAACTTAAAAGCAAAAATAGAAGAAAAAAAAGAAGAGGAAAACGCCAGTTCATATTGTGTATATTTATTTTGGCTTATTTAAAATGGGCTGCAACATTAAAATAGTGTCTTGAAACATACAAAAGCTCTGTACAAAAATCACCAGTTCTTTACCTCAACCTCAAAATCCATGCATTTATAACAACATATGTGAAAAGTAAGTTTTCATGAGCAAAGACAAATCAAATAACCTGAACTGCTTCATCAACACCACAAACACACAGCTCAAGCAGCACTTCAAAATGAGATGCAAGTGGAAAACTATGATTATTAAGGGTCCACTTCTGTTACTTGAAAAAAAAAGAGTTCTCTAATAATAGCCTACTTATTAAAAAAAAGAAAAAGGTAAAACCTACGTAAGCCCCATGTAGCCAAAAATAGGCCTACTCCCTGATGACAAAAAGGAGATCAACTCGAACAAAAAAAAAAAAAAAAAAAAAAGAATTTTTTTACCTTTAACTTCGATCAAAATCCAAAAATATAAACGAAACTTTAATTATAAGTTAAAAAATACACTTCTGAAGTCATTATTTCAAATGCTTAAATTATTAATGAAACTTCAAATTTATGTCATCCAAGTAGCCTACACTTCTGAAGTCATACATTTTGATTTTAACAACATCCATGACTAATCTTCTGGACTACAGCCAGGCCGACTCATTTCTCATTTTGAACTGTTGCCTATCATTCATTATATGGAGAGCAGAAGTATGAATCGAGCCCACTTCAACGGAGCAGTCGCCTCTCAAAGAGAACTACATGCTTATGACTACTATGATGAATGCCGATTCATCCTACAGGCTAAATATTCAGCAAAAAATAATCTTCTGCATCCAGGAGAGGGAACGCAAGCACAGAACAATACTGTCACTGTCATGGAGTTGGAGAGAAGTCAGAAAGATGATGAAGCACAGACAGGAAAGTTTTTCCATAACCTTTGTAAACCCCGAGGTACCCATACAAAGATTACACTCACATGACAGACAGAAAGAAAAGAATGTTACCTCATACTTTGTAAAAAGCATAAGTTATATAACTTTTGGGAACAACAACTAAAAGATGAGAGCTACTCATTTATAAATACGAAGATGCTATAATTCTACAAGACAGACAAGATAATACTTCTGTATAATACGTAAAAATCAAGTTAAGACTGATACAGAATAGTAAATAGGTATTAATAGCTTCTAAAAGTTAAAAGAGACACATTGACAAAACCAACAGCGTCAAGGCAGGACAGAAAGAAAAGCGACAGAAGGACAGACGAAAGAAAAGGAACCCATCAGCAACTCCCTGGAACCAGCAATGAAAAATGTGCCCTACCATAAAAACTGCCCAGAGTCCTTAACTACCGGAAACGAGGTAATCAAAAAGCCTGAAATCTGCAAGACTGACTGACAGAAGACAAAGATGAGTATGGCTTGGAACAAAACTCTCCTTCCAGGAGTGACCCGCCAAAGAAGTGTATGAACCCTATGTCCTACACAGAGGGGGGACGAACCCATGAAATGATGGTGGCTGATTGTAAAGGACAAACTGGTACCAGGCATAACCTCTCCTCTCAGAGGCCTACCACTACCACTTCTATAACACAGATCATTATCCTGAAAGTGAAGTCTTGGTACTAAATAATTATTTTAGTTCAAGAGTCTTTATGGCACTTGCAACACAAATACGTCTCACAAATGTCAAAGATAAGAGGTGTTGATTGATTGAGTAGGTGTTTTACGGCACTATCTACCCAATTCTGGTTTCCAGAGACAAACACACAAAGAAAAGAAGGAGGAGAGATAAGGACGATAGATGTGTGAAAAGAAAGAAGGAACAGGCCATACCAGAGCACCCACCAACTACCCACTTGATATTTCTAATTGTATGTTTTTGAGAAGAAAAAAATCCAGTAATAAACCAGGTACAAAAGTTGGCTTAGAACCAGGAAGACTGGCTGAGAGCGAAAAAAATAATAAATTAACTTTTACAATAAAATACATTTCATTCGACACTCACAATTCTATATACATAGGTACACTTTTACCAGATCACATGCTTCAACATATTCTTAAATTTTATAATGTGATAGTAACGAATCTTGTAAAACATGTCAAAAATGGGGGGGCTTTAACAAAAATTCATAGGAGAAATTTCCCATTTAAAAGTTATTTATTTTACAGATGGTTGAAAAGGCACATCATGTTATTCAAATCATCTGGAGATACTCTGGACCGGAACAAAGCCAGGCAAACTTGTCATAAAAAAAAAAGCCTGGCCTCTTTTTCAAGAGCTCACCTCTAACATGACACAACTACCAAAACTGGCAACTACTACACATAAAAATACTAAAAAAGATCCCATCAACCAGGTGCAAAAGGCTTCCAGTGATAATCAGTAGCCCTTGCAGAGGATCCTTCATTCATCACAGTCTCACAAACAAACAGGTCTTGACATATTGACTAGGAATCTCTGTCCCCACTGTTGGCAAACTCAAGGAGGGTCTTCGACTTCAGCTGCGGAATGACTGCGATCTTCATGAATTTTGAACTGGAGTACTTTGTTCTAACAGCCTGTAAAAGAAAGCAGAAAAAAAAATAGTATCAAAACAATGGGAAAATGGAGAAACGTTTGAGTAAATAGAAGCACATCAACACAATAATAGCCATTTCAAGCTGGGAAAAAATTAAACAGACGATAGAGAAGCAACAGTGGGAAAGTAAAGAAAAAGGAGCTACCAGTAGTGCCTTCCAACCCACATAGTAGATGTAGAAAGACCAAGTTAAAATGCAGTTGACAGAAAAACTACAATGAAGATGCCACATGTTTAGACACCTGGAGCAGACTGCACAACCTGATTTGTTTCCCCACCTCGCCCACCAGGGATGAAGGAGCTCGAATTCTTGCCCTTGCAAACGGATGAAGACAGCGTTTCATATGCCCTGCACTAGGGAACACCACTTGGCAGATAGCTAAAAGTAGCAACATCGCACAACTGCTGTATCAATAAGGACAGCAACAAAATAAAGTTCTATTCACAGCCACAGAAGCCTTCAATTCCGTACACATTTCAGCAAAAGAGAGCGCTTTAGGAAATCTGAGAGAATCCCTACTACACCATTTAGCCATTAACTCACCATAAGCAAAAAAACCCAAATCAAACCGTATAATAATATGAACATCTGCATGTCCAGGACCAGAGTAAAACTGTCCCGTGGTTTTATGCACCCCGCACAATTTGATCATTTAAAAAATAATTTCTGATTATTTTCCTTTTATCATTTTTGGTTAGAATTAAGAGAATCGCATAATTTCACATTTTTGGGCTCAGTTTGCAGAATTTTTCTTGCATAAAACGACGGGGACAGGTAAACAAAGATCCCTCACCCCCAAAAACCCGTCAACCTCTCTAATTTAAAATTATACAGCAAAATATATATTTCAGACCATACAATTACAGATAGATCTAGGATTTGAAGAATGTAATTTATTTTTTAAAAACTCCATCAAAAACCACTTAAAAAATGAAGAAGTTAAAAGCCACTAAATAGTCTATACCCCCCCCCCCCCCCCAAAAAAAAAAATCACACATGGGTTTGAGCTTGTACCCAACACACCAAGCAACTTACCACAAGTTTGTGTGACTCTGCCTTCACCACAAGCTGTGCCAGCTTCCTCGCCAATGGCACCAACTCTTCTTCCGAATAGGCACTGTAGTAGCGAAGAGTCTCCGTCTTGAGAAGAACAGAAAATGATTGTCAATTTAACATCAGACTGCGACATGTAAAAACAACAAATTTAGCAACAGCACATTTTTTTTCCACACATGAAGCTAGCACCTTGTACTTATTTTTTTAAAAAAGAGACTGAAAACTTTTCGCTTTGAAGTCAAATCAGCTGTTTGCCATGCTGTGGACTCAAAGACCATTAAAAAAAACAACACAAAACTATTGTAGCCCTTTTCTTAGCAAGAACATTTGCCAATAAGTCATGTTTCCCTACCCAAGTACATTCTGGAACTTACAAGCTATAATTTGTATGCTGGGGCATAAAAGAGGAAAGTGGCACTTATTCGATCACTGTGAAATTCCTCTCAGTCTACAGCAGATCAGTTTTTCCCTCGGAACCATTTTCACCGACCACTTGCGCACCAGTTCCCTGTAAACTACTACCCCACCCTCTCACAGGTAAAGAGCTCTCCCGTACAATTTGTCTTTGTAGAAGTACTTGGCTGAGCAAATTCTTAATTTTCATCCTGGTCCCTATCATCCGAATGGGAATCTCAATCTTACTTTCAATAGCTTATCCTCCACTATCAATATCTAGAATAAGCTCACTCAACAAATCTCATCTGTGTAGGATCTCTAATATTATTGGTCATACTATTACTAAATGGATAAACACTTACCCATCGGGATCCATCTAACACAGCCATAGCCAAGTACAATGAGGCACCAGCGATGTGAGAGGGTTTGAGGTGGGCCATGTCATACTCAATCATCGACAGCTCCATGAGATATTTTGCAAGAGTGTGTTTTGTTGCATCAACCTGTTTCAAGTAAAAACAATAGTCATTTCATAGAGATATCTCAGCTGTAATGCAGAAGCAAATTATAACTGGGCTGAAGCTCAAAATTTCCTGCCGCTCCAAACCAAATTCAAGGCAATGGTAGTACAAGAGCTGAGAATCTGTTCCAGCTAGTACTTTCAAAAAGCTAAATTGTTCGATTTACTTTTTTTAAAACAGTGAACCCAGTTTGCTCAGTAAAAAAAAAGTTAGGAGAAAAGAGATGACATTAACTCAATAATGGTTATTTTATGCAGTTTAGTTTAGCTAGAGATGAACAGCACTTGCAACACAATTATTAGGTCTCTTAAGTGCCAAAGATCAGAGGTGTTGAAGATAGTAGCATACAAAGAAAAGAAAGAGAAGGGATAACAACGACAGATGATTGATTGGAAAGAAGGAGTAAACCACAGCACAGCACTCCCCAACCAATTCCTTTAATTCATTTAAAAAAGGGAAGATGGAAAGACAGAAACAACGCAGGATAATAGTAGTACATGTATTGTGTTTTCAGTTTTTAGCATAGACAAGTGTTATTGGCAAAGTGGAAATTAAACTCTCTCTATTCTCTATAATATATGATAATGACATTAAGCAACCTCAAACACACATAAGAGACAACTCCTGATCAAGCATGTCCTGTTTCTTTCAGTTTCAGTTCAGTTAGCAGCTGTTCTGATGAAGCCCCAAATGTTTAATTTCTTCAAATTTGCAGTCAGTGGCATAAGTCGCATGTGCTCAAGAAAATATTGTCTTACTTCAACTTCTGAGAGTTGAAAAAGGCAAGACAGACACATGAGCTAAATTTGCTTTCTGGGCTTATTACATTTGAACAGCTCCCCGACAAAATATTAACGAGAAAAGTACTTGCCTGGCCAGCTTTTGAGTTTCTCCTCAAGAAATGAAGACACAGGGGCCTGCCAAAACTGAAATCCAGCGTTCGCAATATGTCTTGCTCCATGTCTCGTACATCATGTTTTGTATAGGCATTGTCTGTTATGTACACAAAATCTGCCACTTCAGGAGCATACATCTCCTCGTATTTGCTGGCAATCAACATTGCTGTTACTCCAACCAGTTGAAGGCGGTTCTTCGAACATGGTTTTACCTGACGAGACAAAGCAGCCACACGTGAGTGCAGGGTGGAAACAAAAGAACAGACCGCGACTAAATTAAATACAAGTTAAAGGTCATTTTTGTTTATGTGGGAGTTTTACGGCAATTATAACACAACTTGGTCATATAAAATTTATGCCGAAGATTAGAGCTGGTACAAGAGAGCAACAAACATAAAAAAGGAGGAGGGAGAAGGATGAGAGATGATTGATAGGAAAGAAGTTTGCAGACTGCATTTTAGGGGTTTTACTTTTTCCTGTTCTTGTCAGAAAGAGCAGAGCACAAGAGAGACAACAAACATAAATAGCTGAGAAATAGGATATTATAAGACTGTCACCAACAAACCAGGCCTGAAACAAGGCACCTCAAATTACCTGGAGATATCTGTCAATTATAGCAACAGTGAGGTAGAGAGTTTCTTGCAACAAGTGAAATCTGTTGTGTACTTGACATAACCAGTCAATCAATATGGCTCGCATCTTTCCCGTCAGCTCAGATCCTTCGAGAAATTTCACCCGTATACAGTATTTCCTCTGGGGAAAACAAATTAATAGACATACTTTCATTCACACTCAATTTCAAAGGAGGGACTACTACACAAATATATCAAATAAAAAATTATCTAAACCCTAAACAGAGTTGAACAACATTTGGGAACAACTGGGGCACCATACCCTCACTTGACAAAGCAGAAGAATCCAGTTTTACTTTCATAAACAAACAAGGACACAAAACCTCTACAGCGTTTGTTCCACAAACTGACATACAAATTGACTTTCCAGCCACTGACAGACATATACTCTTCCAACCCGCACATTAAGACATAAATGTTGATTTGTGAGGTGTGCTGGCAAAATTGGTTACTTCTCGTAATCCACAATTGGAGATATTGGCCAAATATCGACACTTGGGTCAAATTTGTAGATTTTCTATTACTATTAATGCCACATTCTTCAAGTATAACATTCCTTTTATTATTTCATATTCACAAATTATAAAATCTTCACCTATAAGCGTGATGTACCTACTTGAATAGGGCTCGAATCCGAGAAGTAACTCATTTTGTCAGCACACCTCACATTTGCTTAATGCCAGATGTCTATCTATGCTCACGGATATATAACCATAAAATTATAAAGCAAGGTGGCAACCACAATTCTCCATATGATTATATGACAAGATACTTTAAGCCAAACCCTGACAAGACCAATACGGATGAGTTCCCCTCCTTGCAACAGCAAAAAAAGAAAAAAAAAAGAGCTCAGAACATACAACAAACTACTCTTATCCAATACATACAGCAATCTTCTAATCTATATTACACAAGAATTTACCTCTGTTCTCTTACAAAATGCACAGCGTCATAAAAAATCTCAAAGAATATCAGACCTGAAGATTTACACAGGTTCAAAACAGTTTCCCTAGCAGTTTTCATTCTTACACTTTAATAGGTGTTACCTCAAGTTGCCTCATGTAAGAATAAATGGGGTTGACGTAGAGGCTGACAAGCTGAGGATTTCCTGCATCTTCTGCATCAATGTCTTCTATGTGCTCTTTGAAAATTGCTTTGGAAAATGCATCAGAACCATCATCACTGACATCCATGGGGGCTGCCTGGCTCATAGCATCAAACAGAGCGACATCGCCCTCTGCAATTCGTGACGCACTCGGAAGGAGATTGTGCCCTGGCATCCATTCCACTTTGACAGGCCCCCCTTCCTGAAAAGCAGAGACAAAAAGGCTGTGATATGTGACCAATATTAACATTTGATAGCGGGTAAAGAGAAGCATACAGGACTGATAATTTAGTTTAGTTTAGTAAAGAGTTTTACGGCACTTGCAACACAATAAGGTCATATAAGTTCCAAAGATTAGAGGTGTTACAAGAGAGTAACAACAAACGTAAAAAAGAAGGAGGAGAGATAAGGACGATAGATGTTTAAGAGGAAAGAAGGAGCAAACCACACCAGAGCACCCGCCAACCACCCACCCATTGACTGATAATTTACAGAAAGCGAAAAATCAGGAAAGATAGAAACAGCATGGAGGAGAAGGATCTATGAGTGTCATCCCCGATAACCTTACAACATATAAGAAAATAGCCTTACACAATAAGAAATGATGAGGACGAAGCAAATGTTAAATGTAAGAAGACCAAAATGTTGGAACTCCAATCTGCAATTAATGCTGATAGGTAGTAACTAATTTGCACAGATGTCCATTCACATAAAATTTGCAGGCATGAATAATCCCTGTCGTCAGTAATGGTTCAAAGAAAAGGCCCCGAAAAAGCTTTCTTTCAAAATATGATGATGCAAACCAGGGAAAAGACAGGGCCTATTTATTTGTTTTACTGATCTTGGACAGCTAAGAAAGGTTTTTCCTGTACAATAGAGTGAACTTATAAGTGTGACAATTTGACTGACAATGCTTAAGGACCTTACATTTAAATGTTAAAAAGAATTTTAAACTCTAATACCAATTCAATTGAAACTTCTTTTGCAAAGGAACAATAGACCTACTTTTACATAGACTGACAGTACAGAAAAGGCATCCTGCGAGTACAAAAATCTCAGGTAAAAGTGGAAAATAAACATATTTTGACTCGCAAAGGAAATAATCGAGGAAAATTTTTTATTACTCACATCACCAGCAAATGTCTTCTGTTTCATAAATGCTGGTCCACCAAATTCATGCTTGCTGGGTGGCACTTCTTTTGACGATGCAGTTGAAGAGACAGACGATGAGACACGAAGTTTGGCACTCCTTGCACGTGTGAGAATGCTGTCTGTTGGTTGCAGAATTTCCTTCTTTATTGCACCTCCTTTTGATGTGTCGATTGTGATTGCGGACACCCTATTCCCAATTTCACCCAGTGTCAACCTCGATAGACCCTGTTCCGTTGTCATTTTTGCTTTTCTGAAGTTTAATTCTTGATTATAATCCATTTCTGATGGCATGGCGTTGAAATTCGTGTCCTGTAAACAAAAGTAAAAAACATAATAATAAAAATTAAGCACATAGACTAAACTATTTTATAATAGTAAACTAAAACAGTCTTGGAACAATTATGGATTAAATTACAAAGAACTCAGTGCAGTTAATTTAATGTCAAACTTGCTATAATATCAATTTTTATTATATTAAAACTGTTCTCAGAGTCAGAATTAATGTCAACAACATGATTTGACTTTTCAAATATCAAATTCTACTTTACAAGAACTAGAATAATATTTTCTTTTGAGACCAGAAAATAGTACTTTTCATTACTTAAACCAAGATACAGTTGAACCTTATGCAGAAGCCACCTACACTGTGTACATGATACAATCATCCTGTACAAACAGTCACATGTTCCCAAAAGTTTTTTCTATATGTCCTGTCCAACATTGATGATAGCTGCTGTCACTATACTCTACCATCAAACAGCCCATAAAACCTGCCATGAACTGATGAAAGAGAGATACAAAAGGCCAGACACTACACTAGACAATCAGAGCTTCTTGGCGTTACATCATTAAATTCCTGGTATCGGTACCAGTACTGAAGTCTTTTTTAGTTTTTGTATGAGTTTTCCGGAGCTCGCAACTGCATAAAAGGACATATGAGAGCGTGAAACACAAGTTTGTTGCATTCACAACAATTCACTGCACGACTAGGCTCAGCTCAACAACCAGATTTAAAAATTGTTAAAAATATTAGAGGTAAATAAGTTCTTTGTTTAGAAATATCGTTTAAATAACATATAAACATTTTTTAATAGCATTTTATTCACAACTTCCCATAAAGGCCAACGGACTTCATAAAATCCAGAATCCAGAATTCTGTTGGGATCAACGACCGAATACATCTAGCAATTTTTTGCATCTAAAATATTTCCTTCGGATCTCTCCGAAGTATAGACATTCGGTTAAAATGTGTCTAATGGTAAAATCTGTGTGGCATCCGACACAGAACGGCTTCTAATCTCCCTAATGGAGATATTTATGTGTTAGGGCTGTGTGTCCGATGCGTAATCGAGTAAAAATGACTTCGTCTCTTCTGGAGAGGCCCGAAAGATTTCGTGGTCCCAGTTTGGGCTTAATGTTGTAAAGTTTATTGTTTGTTTTTTCCAATGAGTCTCCCACAGACTGGAGGTGTAGTTTTTTACATTTTATTTTTAAAGTCAGTCTGTGGGAGAGTGTTCGTTGTTGATCCCAACAGAGGGATTCCTTCGCCAGGCGATCTACCTGCTCGTTTCCTCGGATGCCCACATGGCTAGAGGTAGCCATGCGAACACGATACTTTTCCCGGTTTCAGTCAAGGCGTGTATTTTTTGTTTTTGAGGTCCCCAAGGACTCTGAGACCCAAGGGTTTGATGAGTTTTTCGATGTTTTGAAATTTTTGTTTATGGTGTCTGGGTTTGTTTTGAAAATGCAGTTGTGTGCTGGGTTTTCTGAAGTCTAATCGAACTGGAGTCTGAATAGAGCTGGCCTGCTTTGTCAAATATTTACTTCCAGACCCGCACGCAGATGCACTGTAGTATTGGGGGGGGCTAAACACATGAAGCTGTAGCGAGCACCTAGCATACCTCTGTGATTGGCCCAAATATTGACGATGTATTTCCGCCATCTATTTTTGTTGTCCTCAGGGGTTTCCCCCAATACTCTAGGGTTTCCCTTGCCAGTAACAGTTGACTAGATCTAGAAGATCTCATATTTTATTTTAAAAATTTTTGGTATTAATTTATTCTATCTTTTATATTACAATCTCAGCAATTCTCGTTCCATAAATTTACCTTTTCCTGTACAGATCTCTCCAGATTTTAAAGAAATGTAATCATAACTTTTCTTTGTCTAGCACCTGACAGGTCGTGCTTCCGAATGGCCAACGCTGGTTCGGCCACACCAAGGAGGAGCTGCTTCTAACTGTGAAAGGGTTCCTCGACGTTCGAGGCAGGGAAACACCTTGGCCAGACAACAAGCCAAGTGATAAGTGGTTTCGGTTGTTCCGCCAGCGGCACCCAACCATCACATTTAAGAAGCCACAGAAGCTTGGCTTTCTGCGGGCGAGCCTAACAGCTGAACCTGTTGAGGGGTGGTTCGCTCGCTTCAGTGACACAATCATATCCATTGACCCCACCATCCTACTGGAAGCGGGCAGGATTTTTAACGTAGATGAGTCGGGCTTCGCTGTGGATGTGACTTCTGGGAGAGTCCTCAGGGACATGAATAACAAGTACATATACGAAGTTGGCAGTGTGACCCACACAACGATCACTGCCTCGGTGTGTGCAAACGTCGTGGGCCACTACACTAAGCCAATGCTCATCTTCCCCGGCACACAGTTCCGTGATTTCCGTCCCCAAGACATCTTCCAGCAGTTCTTTGTCGCCCGCTCATCCAACAGATGGATAAATCAAGGTCTTTGGTGATTGGTAGGAGAATGTGTTCATTCCGGATACAGCAGCTTTGAAGAAGCCTGTGTTGCTGCTTCTGGATGGCCATGTGAGCCACCAGTCACTTAGGGCCTCTCAGCCCTTCCAGGAGAACGGTATAGTCTTGTATTGTCTTCTCGCACACGGAAGCCACATCATGCAACCACTTGATGTCGGCGTCTTCAAGACAATGAAGGTGGAATTGAAGACTGCAAAATTTTAAAGGAGAAGTGGTGACAAAAAGAAACTTCGCTGCCGTCTTTGAGAAAGCATACATGAAGACAATGGAAAAGCCCCTCTGCCCCACTGGACTTCCACAGCGTGGACTTAGGAAAGCTAGTGGTGAGATCCCCTCTACCTGCAACCCCTGCCGGTTACACACCATCACCACCACCCCTCACCGCTGCTTCACCAGCAGCCTCAGCGTGTGTCATCCCAGCAGTCTCAGCGTGTGTCATTCCAGCAGCCTCAGAATGTGTCATCCCAGCAGCCTCAGCATGTGTCATCCCAGCAGCCTCAGTCTCAGCTTGTGTCACCCCAGCAGCCTCAGCGTGTGTCCCCTCAGCAGCCCCAGCCTCAGCTTCATCAGAATCCCCTACATCTGCCCTTGGAAACACCCTTCAAAAATTCGCCATGATATGTAATCAGGTAGATGCCACGACCCTTCAGGGATACTTCAAAAGGCTTGAGGATGGCAGCCCAGGTGATCCTCTATTCGACCTGTGGAAGGTTTACTGCCTACTGAACTAACCACCCCCCCAGGCCAGCTGAACCAGTTTTACAACCCCCACAAGACCCCCTCAGAGCCCCGATTCCAAAGACCAGAAAGAGGTCAGAGAGGAAAAGAAAAGTGCTAAAAATACCCCAATTCATGAGTGGGGAGGAAATGATCAAATTACTGAAAGAAAAGGAACAGTAAAGGCTGATGAAACAAGGAAGAAGGCAGAGCGGAAAGTGGAATTGGAGAGAAAGAAGAAAGAGGCTGAAGAAAGTAAACAACAGAATGAGGAAAAGAAGAGGCAAAATGAAGAAAAGAAAAAGCAATGAGAAGAAGAAAAAAAGAAGCAACAACTAGAGAGACAAACAGAAGGAGCAGAAAAAGAAAAGAAAGAGATGGCAGAGAAGAAGAAGCGCGAGAACAAACAGTTTTAAGGGCTATTTTGCAAGCAGAAAAAAAGAAAGAGCCAGAAGTATAACTCTGAAACATCCGATGATGAAGACATTGAACTGATTTTGTATGACGACTTAGAGATGACATTTGTCAGATGACAGTCTAGGAAATGAAATTGAAATGTCCATGGCACATGGTGGGAGTGTGTCCGGTGTGTAGTAATGAGTCGGGGGGGGGGAGGAGAGAGAAATAGACGGATACAGTGTGAAATGTGCCTAGCATGGTACTATTTAATTTCACCTGTGTAAAAAATATAAATTTACTGTCCATGTCACAGGTGGATATTGAAAGTATTAAGCATGTAGGAAAGAGAGTGAGAAAGAAAGAGAAAGTGGGAGAGAAATGCACTACATTGTTTGAGTCAGTTTACTGATGATGCTGTACTCATTAGAGAGTGTGTGTGTGTGTGTGGGGAGGGGGGGTGTATGTGTGTGTGTGTGTGTGTGTGTGTGAGAGAGAGAGAGAGAGAGACAGACAGACAGACAGACAGACAGACAGAGAGAGAGAGAGAGAGAGAGAGAGAGAGAGAGAGAGAGCAGGGGGAAGTGCAAGCAAAATGTCCCCAGTTTGCAGGAGGGAACGAGAGAAAGATAGAGTGGGAAATAGGTGGGGAGAAAGAAAGACAGAAACAAACAAAGAAAAAGAGAAGGCGAGCGATACACAGAGGAGACAGCTCTAGAGAGAGAGGCAGAGAAATAGAATCTAGAGAGGGTGACTGCTCGATTGAAATTATGACCTTGTTCTTTTCTTCAAATTGCGATTCCTCCAACTCCAAAACAGAGGAAAAATGATCGTTCATTGAAAAGACATCCGCAAACTTCATTTAGATCGAGATCTAGATAGATCTCGATCTTGGCTAGTCTCGAAGGAAGTGGTGAGAATCCTATGTCTTGCTATTCTCTGAACCCCCTCCCTTGTTTTACCAGAAATTACCAAAGTGGGATCAGGGCTGAGGTTACCGGGGCTAAAGCTCCACAGGATCGTGTTGGTGTCTGAATAGACATACACAGATTTAGTCACAGTCAGGGCTGTCAAATTGGAGCCAAATCCCAGAAATTCGCCTCTTTTGGATCGTGTCTGGCCCAGAGAATTTCATTTGACCCTCTGGCTCTTCTTTGGTTCCAAACTCCAAATGTTGAAGAAGGGGACAGAAGAGGTAAGAAATAAAAAAATTAAAGTAAAGAAAAGAGCCTGGATTGCTTAAAATTATTAAATTAGTTAACACGATTTAACGCCCTCGTCCATTTGGTCCGAACAATTTACATAACCCTTCAACCGTCGTGCAAGAGCATGGTCTCGTGCTCGTGTCTCGTTACATTCGTACACGCTCTCTGTTCCTTGAACCATAATGTATTGTGTGCAGAGAGGCCAGCCGGCGTTAAGTGTGTAAACAACGAAGTCGAATGGTCCGGCCTCCCACACCCTGCTCAGTGTCGGTAGAGAGCCTTTTATTTTACTGGAGAGGCGAAAAATGTTTTTACATTATTATTAATCGTTCCCAACCACATGTGGTAAGCCACCAAGGGCCTTGGTGAGTTTATTGGTCTGCGAGAGGTCAGGGGGGAGTCCTCGCCTCATGCCCACACCGGGGTGGGAGCTATTCTCACCAGGGGGGGAGAATAGCGAGGCATGGGTTATTCTCACCCTGGGTGAGAATAGCTACACATGGGGGGGGTCTAGATCTAAACCCACGCTAGGCCATAGAGCTAGAAGAACTTAAGTCTACCCTGAGCCAAGAGCAGTGCTTCCACCAGCTGAAGCTGAAAAGTACGGAAAATTCTGCCGGGGGTCTGGGGTCCGCACAGGCCCCCATCAGGGTCCAGGGACAGCATCCCGGTGAAGAAATTGAAATGTAGTGCTTTTAGAGGGTTAAAAATGGCATTTGGGAGCCTGTTTGAAGAAGATTGCCTACAACCCATAACATTTATTTTTTTCACCAATATTTTGTCTTGTTTGGTTTCTTCACCAATATATCTTTCCATTGCTGGCAATGTTAAAAAGCAGGTTCCCCTTTCATTTTCATTCAATTACTTTGTCATTGCACCATTGATAGCAGGCAAACCTGGGAATAATGAATAGATATCATGTACCTTCACAATACAGTTGCCCCTAATTTTCCCTTAATTTTCACGTCTGAATGTCGCCCGTCACAACCTTGGAACACCACTTTGAATTATTCTTGATTTTACCTACGGCTGGATCGGGCCGATCGCCTGAAACAAAACAAACACGTTTGTTTTTGAGGCGACTGAGTTGGGCGATCGGCCGATCCCATCCGTAGTGGGCACCTCATATCAGCATGTTTCTTTCATCGCGGCCCTTATCGCGTTCCCCTGCCGTAGAATCTTCGCATTGATAATTTCTCTAGATCTAGACAAATTTGCAAAAAAAAGTTTCTTTCTGACAGTAATTTTCTATCTACGATCGCAACTCACTTTACTTGATCAACGCGCAGATTGATCAGTGTCGGATCCCCAACAGGCCAAGTGTGTGTGCGTCAGTCTGCTTGAGTTTGTGGCCTTCTTCTAGAACCGCCTGCGTAATCGAGGCATACGTCTCATTCAAAACACGCCAAGCAAGTTGGTAGCACTAGATGTTTGTCCAATGATATTATAATTATAGAAGAAATTGATCCACTTAGACATGAGGAGCTCGAAAAGGTAGATCTAGTCCGGAAACAAGATTTACGTTATTCGAATGGGCGTAACTACTCGTAATGTCTTATACAGCTTCTGAGAGGGGGGTTATTCATGTGTTTGTTAACACTTTATACATAGAAAGCTATGAAAGATAGAGCGTTATTTTCATCATCGATTAACACACTCCCACAGTATTCATGGCGAAAACACACGTTTCCTGGCACGCTGTACACCAACAGTACACACTGTCTGCCCGTACCGTCTGATGTAATTTGTCGTAATCGGTTGTTGACAAGATTCGCATCTCAGCACAGACCCAGGACAAGAGTTAAGGCGCACTAGGGTAGAGGGTGCATATTCCGACACCCCTCGTGAGGTGCACTCCAAAAACAACGAACGGTGCGGAAATACAACTTATGAGCGCGGGTTTATTTTTAACTGGCAGCCGAACTATCTTTTTTTAACGATGTGTGTCATTTCTAAATATAGCTGTAATATTTTCCCCATAAACCCACAGGAAGTGACATCGCTCTTTCGCGCGTCCAATTTTGAACGTTTTCAAGCTCCGTGTTTCTAAAGCAGCAATATCACAAGGTGAGTAAACAAGTTCTATTTCTTGTCTAAAAGGCTGTATGTGATAAATGAATGTACTAAATGAATATTAGGTGATTGAAATTGCTGTATTCCTTTAAACTGGTTAAATATGTGCTCAAAAGGTGTTGAATTTCCCCACATCAAAAAGTGCCACTCCGAATTACGACACCACCATTTTGCTATTTCGACACCCCTGGTGGTAATGTCGACACCCTCTGTGGGTTATTCTGACACTTACGTAGGCTAGGCCTACCCTAGCGTAGCCTATTAGGCCTAGACCTAGCCTAGTATCGGCAGTATGCCTAGGTTCAGCCTAGTTGTAATACTTAGTATTAGCAACAGCAGCAATGGTAGTGGTAGCAGCAGCAGCACCACCAACTGCTGTAGTAGTATTGGGGGTAGTAAGCAGTGGCAGCAGCACTATTTTGGTTGTAATTATGCTCTACCTAACCCAGCCTACCTTAAAATATCATTCCCAGATAGCACGAAAATCTAAACACACATATATGTATATAATATACAAACAAAAGTATGAAGATGAAGATCTGAAGAAGGCTCTGGACGCCATAAAAAATGGCATATAATATTAAAAAGAAAGCTAGCAAAACCTTCAACATCCCAAGGACAACCTTGATTGACCATGCCCCAGGAAGGAAGGAGCTGGGGAAGAAGGCAGGGAAACCCTCAGCTATCCCTAAAGCCATAGAGGAAGAAATTGTTAAAAAGACGTTGAGTGCAGCAGAGAGAGGATTTCCCTGCACAAAGATGATGCTCTAGAGCAAGGTGGGGCATCTTGTCAGATCAACAGGTCTTTGCACACTGTTCAAGAACGGCGTCCCTGGAGATGAATACTGGAGGGGATTGAAAGGACGGTATCCAGAGCTCTCCATCAGGACCCCAGAGGGAAGTGAGTCGGGACGGATCACGATGCTCAATCCGTTAACCGTGTCCAGGTACTTTGACGACCTGGAAAAGCTGTTAAAAACCACTGGCCTAGAGAAGAAGCCAGCGGCTATATATATATGGATCTATATCTAGACGTAGTAGCCATCGTTTCTACATGATAATATTGTAGTACTGCCTGAATTGTGGAAGCTTTCTCAGTTTTTTTAATTTAAACTGGATTGGACTCCTTTTTTTATGACGTTGTCTTATTCCGATCAACATTGGGTAGACCCAGATCTAGAAAAATCTAGATATCTAGATCTATCTAGATTAGATCTAACAATTGTTTCTGACATTGTTTGCACAAAAGTAGACGTCTTGTTCATCTATCATAATCATAATCATCTGAGTTAGAGTTTGCACAAGTCGAAAGATGCTTGGATAACAATAACAAGACGGTGCAACTTGAACTTCAAGTTAGGCCTAGAGAACGTGTACAAGCTGTCTACTGTCTACGTTCTCTAAGTCTAATGTTCAGTGCTTCCAAGCGTGGCATTGAATCCCGGTCCTTCTCCAAGGAAAGCCACTACTGAACTTTAACCAGGCCTAAATTGGTAAAAGGAAAGGCCGTCATCGAGTCCGAATAAAAAAATTTCATATTCGGACTTCGAATAAGAAAAAGTGTTATTCAGACACGGGTCCGGAAAAAAGGAAGTGTCTTCGTTCTATAGATCTAACGTTCAGTGCTTCCAATTTTCCGCCATTTTTTAGTTTCCCCCACACCTTGTCTGTCGATCCAATGCCCGCCGCCTCATTGATGATATGCCCCCCCCCCCTTGTTTCCCACTTTCTTTGTTGTAGAAAAAGGTAAAATTGAAGATTAGCAGATCTCCTGGCACCTGCATATTATGAGCTGTGTAAAAAAAAAAGACCGATTCGTTCAAATACACACAAGCCTGTGTCATCTCGATTGTTTACCAAGAAAAAATTGTGTTGCTGTGTAGAGCCGAGCATATATATTTATTACGGCAACTTTTGATTCCATAGACCAGCGCACAATTCATTACGTAGATCTACGTCAAGACTAGCTTATTATCGGGGGGGGGGGGGGGGGGGGGACTGACGCCTATGCGACGTTCTACGCCCGGACCGATAGCGCCCCCCCCCCCTCCTCGACCCGCACACACAGCCACACGTGTGCAGGCTGCCCATCCGACCCCGACACACGCTAACGAGCAATCTTTAATTGCTTCTGATGACCTCTTGCCAAATAAACATTTATTAGAAGCACTCTAACTTTTCAGGCCGGCCTTAAATTCATCATAAGATAAAAACTCGGCTCCGGCACAATTTAACGCCAATTTGGCCCGAAGTGATCCCGGTCTCTACCACAAGCCTGAGGTGAGTCACGAGTGAGGCAGGACAGGAAGCCTGAGTCACGAGTCACAGGAAGTCGGAAGTGATGTCATGCTGGACAAGAATCAGAGTCCGAATATCATTTTTTCATATTCGGACTCGAGTCCGAATTGTCACTTCGAAAAGGAAAAGTATAGACTAAGGCCTACTTTGTTACAGAGCTCCTCTTGGGGACAAAACCAGAGGAAAGTGGCTATTCTCACCCGCCCGGAAGTTCTCGCAAGATCAACTCCTCCCCTCTTCTCTCTCTCTCTCTGAATACTGTCTATCGGTGTGGACGATCAAATTGACCAAAACAAAGTTAAAAAATGATGTTAAAACACAAAAGTAAATTAATTTGGTTGTCTACAAAGATGCTACGGCTATTTAACTTTTCAAGTCGAGCCGAACTACGCGAGTCGCCATTTTGTTTTGCCCGGAAATTCTCGCGCTACTCCTCTTTCTCTCTCCACTGCCCACAGACAAAATTGTACGTTTTAGTAGGCTACAGTTGTAATGGAACGTTTGTTCACGGCACAGAATTCTACAATTTTTCTGTTATCACAGTGTAGAATTCTGTGGTTTAGGGTGAACGCAAAATTTGTTGGCCTAGATCTAGATCTAGATCTAGGCTATAACGGTGAACGCGCACCGGGTGAGAATAGCCAAAAGACTCGCCTGCACTATTCTCATCCCGGGTGAGAATAGAGGTGGCCTTAAATTATTGTTGCCAGGGGGCTAGCCCCCCTGAACCCCCCCCCCCCCATTGATATAATGTAAACACGACTGTCCGCTCATGTTATTGTTTCGCATTTTTGTGTGTTTTCTTTATTATAGTTTCCAGGGGGGGCAAGCCCCCCTGAACCCCCCCCCCACCCCACTGTTGGTATGATACACGGTGGTCCACCAAAGTTAAATCCCCTGCCCACTCTCAACCACCACCACCTCTCGCTCACCTCGCCTTGCCAGTCGCCGCTGACTTCGCTGTGCGTGCGCGAAGTCGCCTGCGGAACTACCTTTTGTCCGCACGCAGAGTACTATGAGTGCGTAGTTAGGCTAGGCGTGCGTAGTAATCACGGGCCGAGACGGGTGGTCCGGTAAAGTACAATCTAGCCAAGAATCCCATGCACGCACTGAGAAGACAACACCCTAGGTTGGAAAAACTGTTGGGCACACAACATTTAAGAAATCTGGCGACTATATATGAGCAAGACCATTTTATAGGTCAATAATAGTTTCTTCAATGGAATAGCTAAAAACGAAAGTACAAAGCCGGAAATGGCGGAAAATAGGTTCAACGATCGCAAAGTGCACGCGAACCGGCGACACCACTCTAATTATGGGAACAATTTGTTGGTCAGTCGAGAAGAGAACAACAACAAAAAAACAAACAAAAGAAAAAAAAAAAAAAGTCCAGGTGTGGGATCGAACCCACACAAAAAAATGGTTTGACTTTAAGCGAAGACGCGCTGTCACTTCGACCATCAGAACTTCCGATAACGATTTGCAGATTAAGCTTGATATTTTACACACGGCGACATTGCATTTTATTTAGCACTGGCGCTAAATCGCAACGCGGAGTTGCAAATAGGCACCTTCCTTGATTTTATCTGACTACACTACACAGACCAATGAACACAGCAGCAGTCTCAGACCTCCCGGAAACGGTGTCAAATATATATACCCTCTACCCTAGCCATAACAGTAGGGGGTTTCAGGCCCCCCCCCCCTTGATGTTGGGGGTTTGAGGAGGGGCCCCCCTGTCAGTAGGCCCTACAGGATTAATCTAGATCTAGAAGTCTAGATCTAGATCTAGAATCTAGTAGTGGGGGGTTCAGGGAAAAAAACCACACAATCTTCACGTTTAGGCTACTAACATAGATCTACATTCTAGATTTTCTAGATCAAGAATCTAGATCTAGATTCTAGGCCTACCAGATGCAAATTATCAGTTTCAAAAGGGCTGTCAAGGGAATGGGAAGGCAATTTCCAAAGAGCGCCTTAGACTCTTAGAAATCTAGATTTTAGATTCTAGATTCTAGATCTAGAAATCTAGATCTAGATCTACATCTAGATATTCTAGATCTAGATCTAGCAGACAGACTGTGTGTCTACTCTAGATCTAGATTATTTAGTCTAGATTCTAGGATTCTAGGCAGACCACAAGAACGAAGGAGCAGACTAATCTAGAATCTAGACTGGCTAGAAGTAGAAGAGGAGGGCCAAAGCCAAAAAAGAAGCAGCTTGGCCCTGCCTCAAGATCTAGATCTAGCAGGATCTTTTAGGCAGAAGAGAATGCCAGGCTGATATGTAAACTTTCAAACCGATCACATCATCGCTCTAAAATATATCTCCAAAGAATCTTACCATTAACTGGTGGCCTGCCATACCGAAGGATTTCAGCAGAAACTATTCCGCTAGCCACCATCAAAACAATGCAAGCAAGGACTCGTTTTTCTATTCGGAGAGCATTTGCCTGAACATGAAACTGCGGGATTGTTCGAAAGGCACCGGGGACAAGTTGATTGGAGCATTCGTGAAAATAACAAGTGCTGATTGGACAGACTGTGCATGTCGTTGCTAATGAAGCATTTTTCTCTCCGTTCCATGCAAGTACCAATAATATTCAAAGCCCATAAAAATTTTTTATACTGATCAGAATCCAGTGAACGATTTACTGTAAAAGCGAAAAAGCTAAAATAATGACATTCAGATTTTGTCATAGAAACAAATTGATTGAAACCGGAAGTTAAAGGGGGTCTACACCCACATCCGGTTTCACTTTTATTATTGGACAAATCCTTTCTCCGCTGTACACTAGTTAGTACCCTGAATAACGTTGAAATCGAAAGTAGACCACAGCTTGGAAGGGGTAAGCGTGTTCTGTGAATTAATACGTTTAGATCTAGATCTAGTAATCTTCGCGATATCTTATCGTCTAGATCTAGTTTAAAACACCTTGATAATCACGGACATGATATTGATAATAAACTGTAATTATATTATAAATTATAGAGATCTATGACATGACAATCACAATGATGGTGAATGACGGATTGATTTATATACTTTATTGTTTATGATTTGGTAGCGTCGATTGTCACCGAGTGAAGCGGTGGCAATTAACAAAAATTGCGGTGTCGAGTCTGAAAACAACACTATCTTTAGCTTTCTATTCATAATGTGTGTCTAATGGGTCAATTTGGTCTCTCTGCTAGATTCTAATTTCATTGGACGAGCATAGAAGAATCTAGTCTAGATTCGAGCTACGGTACCAAGTTTGCGTGTTTTCAATGAGATGTAGGCCTAGAATCTAGGCTAGCCTTAGCCTACACTTCGGTGTAGAACCCACACAGGCAATTCTAGAAGTAGAAGTAGAAGGTCACAAACGCACAGTAACTCGAGCAGAAATTCATTTTATATCAGGGAACATAAATCCGGGAGGACAGGGGTCTGGAAAAGACACACACACACACACACACACACAGAGGGACAGAGAGGCGAACGCACAACACCGAGCACTCGAGCACAATAGGCTAGAAGTACTCACCAACGCAAAAGAGCTCCAATTTACTTGGTGTCAATTGACACAAATTCATCAACAGATGTATGAGGAGTATGCTAAGGATTAAGTGGCAGGATAGAATGAGAAATGAAGAGCTATGGGAAAGGACTGGTCAAAAGGATATAGAAGTAGAAATAATAGGACTAAGAAAGTGGCGTTGGATGAGACACACCTTCAGAAAGCCCAGCGGAAACATCACAAGACGTACAGTCACTGCAATGGAACCCACAGGGAGAATGAGGCTGGGGTAGGCCACGGGAAACATGGAGATGTGTGGAAAGGGACAGAGAGATGAAGCTCACTTGGAACGAGCTAGGAAGGATGGCCCAGGACAGAGAGAAATGGAAGGGGTTTGTATGTGGCCTATATGCCAGGGGTGAAAGGCATTGATGATGATGAATTGACACTGCTGTCTAGTTTTGTCAGTTGCCACCACGTCACTCGGTGGCGATTGACACTACCTTATGATTTTATATAGATCTAGATCTAGATTCTAGATCTAGATAATATACCAGTCTAGATATCTAGGCCTAATCTAGTCTAATGGCTTGGTGGTAAATGGGCCCTGCTAGCAGAATATTCGAATCAAAATGAAAGATGGGCCAGAATGATATTTGTAATTATAATAGTCCCGTTAGTTTGCTTTGTAAATTTTTACTTTCACTCCCGCACACACAAATGCTTGGAAACTGAAATTGAAACATTTTTTCCCCGGGGAGGGCCCTGAATACCACCACACACTGCACAGTTGCTCAGTGTATTAAAGTTGAACCTGTCTAAATTTTCATGAAAACCTCTCCAAAAATGGAAAGCTCATCCCTTGATAAATTCTTCTATAATTTTTATAATTACCTCTATAAAACGGGAACCTGCCTGATGTAGAAATGGAAAGAGAAACTCCTTCCCTTAGGATGGTTTAAAAAAAATTTTTTTAGGGTGGAAAATGGTTTGCCCACTCTCGAAACAAAACCTAGTTTGGTTCCTCCTGTATGCCTTGCTGCCAGGTGAGAAAGGGTAGTAGGGATGGGACTTGGGGGTAGATTTCCTTCCATGTGAGCCATGAGCAGTGCAAATGGTCAGGGTGCAGTGTGATGTGGGTTTGAAATTTCACCAGTGCTCCTGTGGAGCTCCAACACATGCACAGGAAGGAAGGGGCATTGGGTTGACTGCTTACACTGATGGATGGGGCTAACGGCCAAAGTAAAGGAGACTTTCAGAAATTTCTGTTTTCAATAGGGCAAACAGTGGTCCTGTTTTTTTTTGTTTTTGTAAAGTGTTTTACGGCGCTCGCAACTGCATAAGGTCATATGAGTGTGCGGGACACACCTAATATTTTCAGTTGGTAGGAAATTTTGAATTTTGCCCGGGTGGCGGCCGAAGCCTACTCTTATCGATTTTAGACCACCAAGGGATCTTTAAAGTGCGCAACTTGCACACGGGCCCTCCGAGATTTTTCACCCTTGTCCGAGAAGGTTAGGTGTAGATCTTTCCTACCAGAAGATCAGGGGTGTGGCTGAAAGACAGCAGTAAGAAGAAGCGAAGGAGTAGCAGTAGAAAGGCTGCAGAAAGAATCAGGAGCCCAGAGGAAGGGGCAAAGGAGGTGAGGGGGTGGGGGCAGAAAGAGGAGACGAAAGCAGACGACAGAACATTGCTAGAGAGCAGGAAAGGAGGTGAAAGGAGACAATTTTAGAGAAGAAAATTTTTCGGTCACTACCCGGATTCGAACCCGGGACCTTTGAATGAGAGGCCAACACCTTAACCTCTAGGCCACGAGAGCCCCCTGGTCCTTTGAGATGCAAGCACTGGTAACAATATGACTAACGCATGCCATTATCAGAGGGAATGTGAGAGGTGTGAGGTCTTGACTACTGCTTGCCAATCGGGAAAGTGACCTTTCATCCCACCCGCTTGGCCTCTGGAACCTTCATAAGACTGAATATGTCTTAGATGGAATTCTTTTCCGGCTCCTTTGGGATTTTGTCTTGGACAGGTTCAATTGCAGTTCGAATAAAACTTATGTTTCAAAAACTGATCATTTGCAACGAAAAAAAATATTTTAAAAAAATGAATTGATTATTTTTAAAAAATTAAGAAAATATATAAATTTAAAACAAATTATGTATATATATATATATTATGTAAAATGGATAAAAATGAGAGCAAGCCGAGCTTGAGGCGAGCGTGATAGTAAAATACTGTTTGCTTCACTGATAATCCCATCGCTTGTAATTAAAGTTTTCCAGTTTGTGAGCTTAAATGTAGGCCCTAGCCCTTCAACTGAATACAGTCAAAATTGTTTAAAATGACCACCCATTTTCGAGGAGAAAAATGGCTTTCTCAGTCTTAGACAAGTGGCTGCCTTAGGCAAGACTGATCAAAATGAAGAAAACAAACCACTCCCTTCTGAGGTCCTAACTGGAGACGGTCGCAGGCTGAGTACTGAGTAATTGAGTACTGCCGAAAGGCCCCGTAAAAATTGTTGCAAGCAGGAAAACCAAGTTAGATTTCGAGTGGGGATGAATTTTTTAGAGTATCCTTGTCTTTCCTCTGGAATGTGGTATCTCTCTCAGCCCAGGTTGGCTCTGAGAGGCATGGTTGGAAGCCCAGACAGCCACTGTATTTTTATAAGACAACCATCTGTAATATGACAACCATCTGTATATATGACAACCACATGTATAGATGGCTATTTCTATTTCCCTCCTCGTCTTTTTTCTATATAATGGCACTGCCTAAAAAGTAACCTGTCCAACACGACCGCGGCCACTATATTTCATCAACCAACAGCAAGTTCATAAACCAACAGCCAAAAAAAACCTGTCCAAGATGGCCACACAGACCTGTCATGGCCACAAGGTGTTGCCATATAAATTATCAGCCCCTTACTGTGAACGAGTCATTATCCGTTTATCTGTCATTGTTGTCCTATACTATAAATGAAATAATTGCTGACCAGCATATTGCGGAGGCAAGGTTTCTGGCCTCTCCAACAGTTTACCCAAAATGACCAGTCAGGTACATCTTAATGGGGCAGTACTAAGCCTGTGACCGCCTCTGGTTGGTAACTCCTCTGGGAATGGTTTGCTTTCTTCATTCTGATCAATAATGCAGCTGCTTAAGCTTGAAAAAGACAATGATGATGATTCTGATCAGTCCTGCCTAAGATGACCACCTTTCTCCCTGACAATGGGGGGCCATCTCAGACAATTTTGCCTCTTTGTATCATTGGCAATATGTTTCCAGGAATTAATCATTAAAAATATAGTACTGAACAGGGTTGGAGGGGAAAATTTGTGTCTTCTAATGATGGTGATAAATCTGAGCTCATACTGTCATGAAGGCCAAAAGATCAGCTTTTAAGTTAAAATGAGGTTGGGGTGAATATAAAACAAACATTTGAGTAAGTTTTCATACCTCCTGGAATGCTGTGACAAGTTCGGCTTGGACACCTGGATTGTAGAAAGAAATCTTGTGAACTTTTGGTCAAAATAACAATTTGTCTATTTCAGAATGTTTGAAAGTGGAGCACACAGGCCACTTTGTTAAATAATTTTGTTAGATGATGGAGAACCTTATGCAATAGAAAGTATAAGGAAAAAGGAAGAACAGAAGGATAAAGGCTTTGATAATACATGTACATGTAACGGAATATCACCTGCCGATGGACACTCATCAATTATTTTAGTAACTCTATATATACAGGTTGCTTCTTCCACCCACGAATCAAGTGTGAACTTGATCTGTTTTACTCTCTATCCAATTATTTTTAATGAAAGAGGCATGGGGATGGGGTAGGATGAAAGTAAACATGTGACAAGACAGATTAGGTATCATGCTCATCAAAGTGTTGATATTGCGCATAGTGCTATTTTGCCTTGCAAGCTCACACTTGCCTGAATGTTGTGAATGTATATTATATCCATTTAACCCTATCCATACGCCCTGGGGTAATTTTGTACCCCCGGGGTTATATTTTTCACATTTTAGAATACTTCTAGTGTGAAGATCTCTTTGAAACTTTCAGTATTTCTCAAAAAATCATTTTGACAGACTGCTTTGCAAAGCGTACGGATTGGATTAACGAGTAAATTTCCTCTCTGGAAAGTGGTGGCACAGAGTTCCCCACGTCGTATGGACATGATAGTAAAACATGATGTATGAATAGAGTAAACAAACTGATTATTATTTAATTGTATATCCATTCATCAACACTCTATTATATTTTTATATAGATGCATATTAAACTTTCAGACTATTTAAATGCTCATTGTGAAGCTGGAAATGGTACAGTACCTGACAAATAACATACATTAAATTTTTGCTGTTTGAAAATAGATTTTCTGACGTGCATTCTGGTTGCTTTTGATTTAGGTATACTAGCTGTAACTGGTACAGGAAAGCCATCCTTAACATAGTAATAATAATGGTAATAATAATAATAATAATAATGACTGATAACGATAATAATGATAATCATATTAGCAACAATAATAGCGATGATGATAATAATAATAATAGTCAATAGTCATAATCATAATCATAATCAAAACAATAATAGCAATGATGATGATAATAATAATAGTCATAATCATATCATAATCCATATAACAATAATGATATTGTTAATAATAATAAATAGCTTTTGTATAGCACATAATATTATATCTCCACTTGACAGCAAGGTCCATGCACATTACACTAGAAAATAATGTAAAATATTTGTGTAACGTATACAATGTTAGGCAACTGACAAGAAGATTCCAACCCAGGATCTTTCAGTTGCGAGTTGGTGAGCCTAAAATTTGTGAAATTTCACATTTTGATAATTGTGAAAAACTTGTAATTGTCTCTTACTCTTGGCCTCTATCTTTCAGAAATGGATGACTTAAAAAAGAGACTCGCTTTTTCAAGTAGGACTATTCAGTTTCAGGTAAGTGTTGATCTTCCCAAATTTGCACATCCCATTGTGTTCACTGTAGGCCTATTCATTACTGTCATTCACTGTCGTGATTAATTGTCTTGAGGTTTCATTTAAGCCCATTGTTTCCTAGATTCATTTGATCTAATAGTGCCAATAGTTGACAGTAAGGCTGGTGATGTGGGCTCTCTCATGTTGTCAGCTACTTCTACTTTTTTTGTGGCACCAGTTGCAATGTCTGTTCCTGTTTTAGTTTTAGTAAGGATTATGAGGCACTTGCAACACAATTAGGACATAGATCTATGTGTTGAAGATTATAGGTGTTACTTGAGAGTAATGTACAAAAAGAAAATAGGAGAGATAAGGATGACAAATGTTGGAGAGGAGAGAAGAGCCAACAAAAATCAGAGCACCCTCCAACCACCCGCCATCTATTTCTGGGGGGGAAAAAAGTGACCATTATTGTACATTGTACTGATTATCCGTTGACTACATTTCAACAATTTTGATAGTGGTTCGAAATTTGAACTATAACTGTAATAATATTGTGTACAATGTAGATTCTATATTATGGTATACTACAGTTCCCCTTTTCGATTTAAGGTAGATAAGCGTTACAATATTCTTATTCTATCAGTTGCTCCCCTTTGGTGCATTTTCCCCCTCCGCTTGAGACTGGTGCTTGTCAAAATACAGCCCTATTCGTTCTGTTTCGCTTGTCTTTTTTGTTGTTGTTGTTGTAAGCCTTTTACTGCACTTGCAACACAATTATGTCATATAGGTGCCAAAGATTAGAGGCGTTACAAGAGAGTAATAGACACATAAAAGAAGGGTGAAAGATTTAAAGGACAATACCTAGATGTTTGATAGGAAAGAAGGAGCAAACCACACCAAAGCACCGGCTAACCACCCATTTTGCTGGTCTGGAATGCGAGAATCGATAAATAGGTGCTAGATCTACGTACTTTTCGGCTGAAACCTTGCGATTTTAGAAAATAAGGAAATTTAGTGCATCCTCCTCTTTCGCTAAGTTATTAAACCTCCACCTCCTGAAAAGTTACTAACGTAGCAAAAAATAAAGCCTTATATTGAAGTCTTTTTCTTTCTTTCTTTTTTTTAAATTGTGAAATTATGTCTCTGCAGAGACCGTTATTAAAACGAACAAGTCTTGTTCGATATAACCTTATGAGAATGTGGAAGGCAAGGAAATAGACGTTGGACGATGTTTTCCCATTATAGTTGCAGTCAAATTGTTTTTTCGTATGAGTCCGTTACCTTCTGTTGAATCGGGACTTTTCATCAGTCACCAGCAATGCCTTTCTCACCCTGGATCAGTGTCTAATAGGCCCCCCTGGATCAGTGTGCAAGGTTTTTCAAAGACTTCCATCTCCGGATTTCATTTCTATACCTCGACGACGCCGCC